>NW_016157503.1:37585-71442 GCF_001687245.7 Rhagoletis zephyria
TTGATACAGCATACTAAATGGCCGAAAATTTTAAAAATCGGACAATACCCACGCCCACATCCCATATAACGGTAGTTTTCGGAAATACGAAAACTGCGATATTTTAGTAACTACTGAAGATAATTCACTCAAAATTGATATTTGCAATGAGTTTTAGACAAAAATAAGAATATTACAAAATTTTGGCAAATGGGCGTAGCCACGCCCACTTATAGTTACATGTGTATATCTTGGTAACCGCTACACCAATTTCTTCTAAACTTGGCACAGTTGTTGGCCCTGGTACAACATACCATATGGCCGAAAATTTCTAAAATCGAACAATAACCACGCCCACATCCCATATAACGGTAATTTCGAGAAATACAAAATCTTCGATAAATCAGTAAATATTGAAGCTAATTTATTCAAAATTGATGATTGCAACAATTCTTTACCAAGAAATACGTTTATGACAAAATTTTGGAAAATGGGCGTAGCACCGCCCACTTGTGATCACATATATGTATCTCGCTAACCGTTCTAGCAATTTGTACCAAGCTCGGTATGGTTATTGTGCTTGCCACATAAAAGCAAACCGTTGAAAATTGTTGAAATGTTTTTATTTGTAAAGGCTCTCAAGAAAATTTTCATTTCAATTTAAAAATTCATATAAAATTACGCATAATAAATAGAAAATAAATTTTCTTCTATAAAAAATTTATTAAATCAGTATGCAGCTCTTAAGAAAAAAATGCTCGTACATCTCATCCCTACCATGTCCAATTATCGAATGTGAAAATCGGCACTTTTCAAAATTTTTATTCGCCACTAATAATTTTATTTCGGATTGCAGCATTGCTTAAGTTGTTGTTTTTGACAACTTATTTGTTGGTTAATGACTGCAAATAGTTTTAAAAAAAGTTGAAACGAGAAATAATACTTTCATAAAAATTTAAGTACATACATAGATTTAAAAAGCTGCTTAAATACAAAAGTTTTATGAAAATGTCACATTAAACAACTGCCTAAATCTACGTTATTTTTTATAAATAAGGTCGTAAACATTTCTTTACATCGTCAATTTCCATATTCTATGTTTACTCTTTCAATTTCGGTGACCAGAGCAGCAAACGATATCAACTAGTACGCTAACAACCAGAAATGAAATTTAATACGCAAGTACTTAGAGTACTACAAGTAACAGAGAGTATATTTGGTACTCCCTTTTGGCAGCAGCAAATATCTCTCGTACGCGATCAGAGAAAGTAGAGTACCTACTTTGGTGGAGCAATAGCAAGTACGTCAAGTATTTACTCTCTCAACGCCAAGTAGTGTATGTTTGAGGAAAAAAGAGTAACAATGTGTTAGGAGTAGAGTACAATGCAAAGAGTACTTATTGGTCGAAATGCGGCAAATACACTTGCGCTGGACTTTACTAGATAACAAAAAGATTTTGTTATTGAAATTATATCTTCTTCTTCTTTATTGATGCCTAAGCGATTTTGGCCGAGACCAAAACAGCGCGCCAGTCGTTCCTCTTCTGTGCCAACTGACGCCAGTTGGAAATGCCAAGTGAAGCCAAGCCTTTCTCCACTTGGTCTTTCCAACGCCTTCCTTTTTGCTCTGTTACCAGCATCGCGACCTTCGTTGAATACTTTCAGAGCGTTTCTGTCCATTCGTACGACATGACCAAGCCAGCTTAGCCGATGTACTTAAGAATCAAAGTCGCGAAACATATGTTGTTTTTCTATCCTCGAATACCTTAAGAAAAATAATTGCAAGAACTTATCTTTTCCACCTGTGCGCGACGTGTGTACGAAACGTTGCCATTTCGCCAAAAATGCCACTTAACGATGTTTCGTGAATCGAGCTATTATTCCTACATTGCGTAGCGTTTCTAATTTCGCATGAATGGAAAATATTTTAGTGATTTCGTATTCTTCTTCTTCTTTATTGGCGCTGTAACCGCCTAAGCGATTTTGGCCGAGTCCAAAACAGCACGCCAGTCATCTCTCTTCTGTGGTAACTGACGCCAAATGGAAATGCCAAGTGAAGCCAAATCCTTCTCCACCTGGTATTTCCAACGCAGAGGAGGCCTCCCTCTTCCTCTGTATATCGTTGTAAAGCTCATACAGCTCATCGTTAAATCGTCTGCGATATTCGCCATCACCAACGCGTAAAGGTCCGTAAATCTTTCGCAGAATCTTTCTCTCGAAAACTCCAAGAGCCGCCTCATCAGATGCTTTCATTGTCCATGCTTCCGCGCCATACACCAGCACAGGCATGATGAGTGACTTATAGAGTGTGATCTTTGTACGACGAGAGAGGACTTTACTTCTCAATTACCTCATTACTCAGCCCAAAGTAGCGCTTGTCAGAGTGATTCTCCGTTGGATTTCAAGGCTGACATTATTATTGGTGTTAATGCTGGTTCCCAAATAAACGAAGTCGTCTACTTTTTCAAACTTGTAAATGTCAACAGTGACGTGGGTGCCAATACGCGTATGCTTTGACTGTTTGTATGATGACAGGAGATACTTCGTTTTGTCCTCGTTCACCACCAGACCCATTCGCTTTGCTTCTCTATCCAATCCCGATAATATCGATGTCGTCGGCATACGCAAGCAATTGTATGCTCTTGTATTGCGCCTAAGCGGTTCAGTTCTGCGGCTCTCATTATCTTCTCCAACATCAGATTAAAGAAATCACAAGCAAAGGGACTCCCCTTGTCCGAAACATCGTTTGGTATCAAACGGCTAGGAGGGGTCCTTCCTTATTCTGACGGAGCTGGTGGTATTGCTCAACGTCATTTTACACAGCCGTATTAGTTTCGCGGGGTTACCAAATTCAGACATCGAGGCATAAAGGCAAAAGCGGCTTTGCAATCGACAAATAGATANTCATTTTACACAGCCGTATTAGTTTCGCGGGGATACCAAATTCAGACATCGCGGCATAAAGGCAACTTCTCTTCGTGCTGTCGAAAGCGGCTTTGAAATCGACAAATAGATGGTGTGTGTCGATCCTATTCTCGCGGGTCTTTTCCAAGATTTGGCGTATTGTGAATACCTGATCTATGGTGGATTTGCCAGGCCTAAAGCCACACTGATAAGGTCCAATCAAATCATTCGATAAGACCTTATGAACTATGCTTAGAAGGCTGATTCCGCGGTAGTTGGAGCGAATAGCGGGGTCGCCCTCCGTGTGGATTGGGCAGAGCACACTTAAATTCCAGTCGTCGGGCATGCGTTCATCTGACCATATTCTGCATACGAGCTGATGCATGCACCTCATCAGCTCCTCGCCGCCGTACTTGAATAGCTCGGCTGGCATGCCGTCAGCTCCAGCAGCTTTGTTCTTTTTAAGCCGCGTAATCGTTATTCGTACCTCGTCATAGTCAGGCGGTGGGGCAGCTAATCCATCATCATCGACTGGGGACTCGGGTTCGTCTTCTCCACTACTTTCAGCGCTGCTACCAAGATTGTAAAATTGTTCCCTCCACAATTTAAATACATTCCCGGGCATCAGTCACTAGCTCGCCATTGTTGTTCTTACAAGGAATTCGCCCCGGTCGTAAAACCTTCCGTAAGTCGGCTAACCCTCTGGTAGAATTTTCGGGCGTTCTTCCTGTCAGCCAGCATCTCAAGCTCTTCGCACTCACGTATTTCGGCCTCTCTCTTCTTAATGCGGCAAATACATACGTCTCGCGACAAAATGCTGCTGTTTTATTAAATCAAAGACAAAAATAGTAGTTTATTGAAGAACGGGAGAGATATCACCCAATCCTCCCTCTGGCTACGTCACTGCTAGAGAGCAAAGGAGGTAAAGAATACACACAGAAATATCGGTAAAATGTTCACAACACGACATTGTATCAAAATTTATTGCAATGACAATTTAAATGAAATCTATGAGTCCATTGGTGATGGTATTATTTCTTTCTTTGTTGCTGTCGACATCAGTGGCAGAATGGCAGAGCTGCAGATTGGCAGAATTCCAGCAAAAACGCCGGTAGTCATTGTTTGCGCATCAGCGCTTTGGTTTCTCAGTTGCATTTGCACCGTTGCCACTGCCGGATGCAATTCAATTGCAAACTCAACCTAAGTGCGACGTGTTCGCTGCTGCTGTTTTGCTGCTATAATCGCCTGGTTGGTATCTGAATCTTTGTCAGCGACATTAACATACGTAACTGTCAACTACAGAGCGCTACCCCTTTATTGTCTCCTTTTGACTAGTTACTTGTCTACATACAGCAGTGTTGACGAAAACAGCAGCGCAACTTATGGTGTATGTATGTATTTTACATGTAAAACTCCAAAAGGTATACAGGCCTATTCTACAACTCTTTCGTGTTCGGATTTTGCTACGAATTGTAGAAATAGTATGCTGCAATCCGAATCGTATTTTCGAACTTACGAAATTCGTAACAATGGCATGCCTAAAAACGGACGAGTAAGCTTTTTTGCGTAATTTTGTACGAACACAATTCTGTGCCGGAGGCGTGATAGAAGATGTTTACATCTCGATGTCTGTTTGCAGGAAATATTATTTAGTGGTGTTCATTTTAACAGATAAATTTGCCTTTCGCATATACGTATATTTTTATTCACTGCTTTATATAAACGAGCAAAAAAAATCTTTGTTGCCCCTTATCGAGAAACTTGGGTCCGGTTTAGTTATTTGTACAATGATTTTGGTTGTTGTGTCCAAACGCATAACCCGAATCCAAAAACTTTAACATACACGTGTAAACAAAGGATTCACATTTTATTTAAGATAAATGTTTCAAATTTCCTACCACTAGTTAATTAATAAACTCGGTTTGCACTATGCACTTTTTTCGACGTGGGTTCTGCGCAAAACACTGCATTGCAACACAGAAAGGAGAATTCTACTTAGTAAGGGTCATAATCCCTAAGCGCAGCCGAAGGCAGAAGCAAGCGCAACAGCTGGTGGACATAACAAAGTGCAGTTTTCAATGGCTTTATTGCATTAAGTGGATTGAGAACCAGTTCTTTAGGCATAGGAGAAGTTCTGGCTTTTGGTTCAACAATTCAACCAGAAGCTGACATAGATGCTGATGACTATGCCCGACAGATCCGCATATCTTTGTGAAATCATTCCCATAGCGCGCTCTTAATCCGCTGCTATAATTGCAAATGCAATAAAATCCATCGCTTACTTCAAAATAAGTAAAATCAAACAATTTTACTATAAATAAGCACTTCATGAGTTTTTTTTAATTCCTTTCCACTTTGTTTTCCTTCATTCAGCTGTCTTCGAAAAACAACTGACAGCTGGCAATGCTGCACATGTTTCCGCAAGCGTTGCAGCATGTGGATTTTTTGTTTTTCGTATAGCCCAAAATTAGACTATTTCTTAAAAAAAATTGCAATAGCCTTTTTTATGTAGTTTACTTCTATTTGACACGTAGATCATGGATCCACAGTCTTGCCCCTAAATTTCATTTTGCAACATTCCGCCATCTTGGATTTAAGTTTTTTTTGGTTTTTTACGATTTGCCAGTTTGTTTTGCATTTTTCGTAAAAAATGATTAAATACAAATATGTAGAGAATTTAACTTCCCACATTTGTTATATAAAAGGTTTTTTAAAACTGGCATATTTTGTGGTAAAAATTGTCATGGTTTTCGCCATTTTTTGACAATTTCTGTTGAAAATACAGAGCATCTTGAACTTCATTCTTCACAACTTTTAGAACTACATTTTTTTGTACGACGCTTAGATCACGGCCGGGAACGTGCCAACCATAGCGATTAGCCCAGTAAAATTAGATAAATTTGGTGAGAACAAAAAAAAAAACTTAACAGCGATTTTTTGATGTAGTTTACTTCTATTTCATACATAGATCCACAGTCTTGCCCCTAAATTTCATTTGGCAACATTCCGCCATCTTGGGTTTTTTGCGATTTGCATGCTTATTTTGCATTTTTCGTAAAAAATGGTTAAATACAAATATGTAAGGAATTTAATTTCCCACATTTGTTGTATAGAAGGTTTTTTAAAAATAACATTTTTTTGTTATAATTGTAACCTTATAGAACTCAACATGAAATTGTGGAAAATACGGTGAAAATTTAAAATTTAATGAAACATACAGAACTTCCCGACAAATAGCGCACATTTGACAACACTGTAATGTAGTTAAGTAAAATCTGACAAAATGTTCGGTGGACGATCCTCTCCTGCCATTCTATGCCTTAGCCAACATTACTGTGCAACACTTGTTTTAACCGACCACGGCATATCAACACTTTACAAGCAAATACATGCATACGTATGTGTGCATGTAGCTTCCCTGCAAACCAAAGTTCCCGAAATCTTAACGAAATCTTTAGGAGTATCTCATCTGTAACGATTTTTTTACGAATCTTCAAAGAAGTTGAAGTGGTTGACACGAGCTCGTAAAGAAATTTCTGTACGAAAAATAATGAAAATTCTGAAAATATTCTACAAGAAATTCCTCACATAGCAGCATTATTTTCATTTCTTTACCGATTTTCTTCCGAAATTTCGTAAAAGAATGTAAGTGGTCACAGTTTATTTCATTTTAGAAAATTCGGCAAAAAATCTAATGAGATCTTTACGAATTCTTTAAAATCTCCCTACAATTAGGAATACTCGGAAAAACTGTTTGCAGGGTTATTGGGTTTTTATTGTGTGAAGTTCAAAAAGGGTAATTCATTTATCGTGACAAAATATAGAAAGCAATGAGCGAAACTATTTATTTTCGAACTTTTTAGTATATAGTAACGAGCCAACTTGGCAGTAATGTTTGTAACGTGGAACCAAATTAAAGTTTTATGACAGCTTTGTCCCCTGAAATGAATTTAACGATTTTGTATTTACCATTATCAGTTTTATTCGGATTCTTGCAATATATTGAAACTATAGTTGCGTTCCCCAACTTTTCTGGGTTAAAACCTGTAAAACTGTTACAAAGCAAAAGAAGCCCGAGAACCGAGTACGTGAACGCTTTCTGGTAAAATCCTGTAAATTCTTGCATGTCTACATAGTATATAATAAATCATAAATCAGTTTTAAGTTGCGAATTTCATGCAAACGCTTTTATCTCTAAGAACTATTATTGTATCCTGCATGTAGTAAATATGTATGTATTGTTTTTATATTATACTAGCTTTTACCCGCGAGTTTCACCCCACGCCAGAAGGAATTTAAGGGGCCATGTAGCCTGCGGTTCCGAAGCTATGGCTGATAAAAATTCCAAGCCTATGTTAAGGCTACTCATTTATATATACCTTACTATAAGCACCTACCATAGATATGTCTGCATACCAAATGTCATGTTTATGTAACTTATGGTTCCGAAGTTATAACTGGTAAAATATTCCACGCCTTTGGGATTTGTCGCCCCTTTCACAGTGTCAATTATATATATACCTTACTACAAGCTCTTACCATAGATATATCTGCATACCACATTTCAAGTTCATGTGGCTTATGGTTCCGAAGTTATGACTGACTTAAAATTTCACACCTATGTTATCTGTCACGCCTCTTTTTACAAACTCATTTATATATACATACCTTAAGATAAGCATCCACCATAGATATGTTTGCATACCAAATTTCAAGTTCATGTGACTTATGGTTCCGAAGTTAGAGCTGATTAAATAATTCACGCCTATGGGAGGTGCCACGCCTCCTTTTCCAATACACTGAGGGAAATGATGCATAGTAAAAATGAATACTTTATATTTGATTATCGTTTAAAAATGTTCGTATTTAAAAATAATATTTTCATACAAAATTTATTACACACGTATTTGACTGTTCACAACTCAGTATGTAGATGTAAGTGTACATACATACGCACCCCAAGCATGCAGAGCGCCGCTCTGAGAGCGGTGACAACGCACACACACATACATACATAGTACTTTCCCTGTGGGGAAAATCTCTAGTTCTGAACTGGGGCGCTTCTAGTACATTTAGACCCAGTACTGGTTCGCGATAAATCTCTTTTGCATGCAAGCAACTGGCGAATTTAACATGGCGATGTCCTAGGAAGTGTCAATTGCCCACCGCTGCATCTTTTTTTCGATAGTTCCGAACTAGTCCTAAATTCTATAGTTCCGAACCAGTTCTGAAATGGACAGACGAATGAAAAAAGTATCATGATTTTTCAATCTTTTTGGTTCTTCCGTGTGTGCGATTTTAAGTTATTTTGGAAATGTGTTTTCAATTTGAAATTAAATTTGTTTGAATGATTGTAAGAAATGTACGTTTACATACCTTTAGCTGTAGCTGAGTTTGCAGAGGTGCTCGCTGTTATTGGTTAGATTCCAGTAGGCCCCAAGATATTAATATGTTAACACAAAGCTTTGTTTTGTATTACCAAACTATGAAATAGCATCTGCGAAGCACAGAAGAGAAGCGTATTTGAACGAAAAAGCCGCCGAGCACATATCTATGTAAAGTAAACAAGCCCCCCGCTGCATCCCTTATTCGATAGCTCCGAATTAGTTCTAAATTCGACCAATAAGATCTAGTTCGTTGTGCATCCCTTTTTCTATAGTTCCGAACCATTTCTAAATTCGTCACTTTAGATATCGATTTCTAGTGAAAAAACTGAAATAAATTAGTTTTTTAAAAGTACCACTTTTCTCCGATTTTGGACTGGTGGGGATTTAGTTCATATCGGACTAGTTCCTTTTAGGCGATAAAGACCTAGTACGGAACTACAAATTTGATTCACTAGTCCGCGGTTTCCCTGCAGGGTACATGTTTATCCGTACAAATCGCGTGCTGTGGTGTTGATGGATATTCAACATTTGGAGGCAAATTAATATGCCTGGGTGTAGCTGCCCAGCAGGGAAAGCTACTAGTTGTGAACTAGAATTCTACCGATTTGCGTTTCAGCCGAACTAGTTCATGTTCTATCCTTTTCAATGTTGGCGACTGGTAGTTTTAACATTTCGATGTCCTACGAGATGTCAATTGTCAGGCTATATGCATTAGCATCTACTAGTATAAATACTACTAGCATCATACCAGTTGATGAGATAGTCTGCCAATTCATGCCCCGTGAAAAGCATAAGTGTGCATAAGTAAAGCACTCGCGTAGTAAGCCTGACGTCCCAGGTTCAAATCCTGGCGCAGGAAAAATTTTTTTATTTTTTATTTATTTTTATTTTTTATAAATTTATTTTTTGTTAGGCTGTTTATTGTAATTTTTAAATTAAATAAAAAAATATTTTTGTTTAATTTCTTTGTTTATATAGCACGAGCATTTCTTCCTAAATGTTTTTTTGCAATGCAATTAGATTTTCAAGTTTGTTATTTATTTATAAATTGAATAAATTATTTTTACTTACATTTATTTAACTTTAAAAATCTTAACCACCTCCAAGCGGCCTCGAACCTGCGATTTCAGAACCAGAACCAGTAGTCTTCACGTGACGCCACAGCCGACATTTGTAAGAAAAGCAATTAATTGCGTTTTATTTTTGGCTTTGGTAATTCAAAGGCAGAAGTCGCTGATCGCCTAAGTTCTTCGAAATTGTCGAACTGGTAGGCACATACTAGTTAATGAACTAGTATTTTTCTAACTGGTTTGGCTTTTCACTGTAGGGTGAGTGCGCAAAGATGCTTGCCACAAGTTGTTGATATCCGGAGATGGTCGGATTCGAATTCCACTGCAGGCAACATGCAAATTAAATTTTTTTTAGTTTTTGTCTTGACTATTCACTTCACGGATGCTTGTTCAGTACGAACGCGGTCATTTTAATATGCGCGTAATTGAATTGAATATTTACCAATATACAGTACTTTCGTTGACGTTTATAGTAAGATCAATTACGTTTCTATTTGATTTTAATATTTTTTCCCCTCAGTGTACCGTCAATTTTTTCCCATGAGTATGAAATTAATTTTATTTATCTCGACAACGAGTTCCAATGCCCTACCACAAATATTTCAAGAGATATACAACATGTCGGCCGCTGTGGTGTAGTGGTAAGCAGTGCGTGCTTCCACTCCGCAACGCCTGGGTTCAAGCCCTGGTCAAAGCAACATCGCAAAAAAATATAGAAAAAGGTTTTTTCATAACAGCGGTCGTCCCTCGGCAGGCAATGGCAAACCTCCGAGTGTATTTCTGCCATGAAAAACAGCTTCTCATAAAAATACAATCGCCGTTCGGAGTCGGCGTAAAACTGTAGGTCCCTCCGCTTTGTGTGACAACTTCACGCCGCACGCCACAAATCGGAGGAGAAGCTCGGCCAAACACTAACATATGTGTAAGCGCCAATCTATTATTATTATTATTATACAACATGAAAATTTTAGTATAGGAGGTGCCACGCCCTCTTTTCCAGTACTGCCCATTTTTCTCTATTCCTATAACCTTCCCGGGGTAAAAGCAAATAAGTGTGCAAAGTTTCGTGCGATTCCGTGCCACGGTTCAAAAGTTATAAGGTAAAAACAACATTCACATTTATATATATGCATAGATTAGAAGATTAGTGAGTACATAATAAAGGTAGACTTTTGCGCGAAGCTCTATCTATCTTAAAGAATGTTCTCTAGTTAATTTTAACTAATGATTTAGCTATACTTTAAAATACATAGATAAGTTAACGGCCCCAAGCTTATATTATGTTGGAATTCGTATACATATATAATAATAATAATAATATTTTAGCGCTTACACTTTTGCTAAGTATTTGTTTTACGCTGCCTTCGAACCAAAAATTGAACTTATTAGAAGCTTTTCATAGTATGATAAAAAGAAAATTTGTGCCAAAGTGCTGACTGGCACAAATGGAATGGAAAAGTTTTAAACACATGTATGTATGTAATGTAACTTGAAAACGTACATAAAACAAAAAAAGGCACAAACAGCAAAGCAATAGTGAAGTGCATAATAGAGGAAAACAATGAAGGAATGATGGTGCGCTGATGGATGCGTATTGGTACATAAGCCCGATCACTTTAGACCAAAATCGGCATAAGATAAAAAAAAATTCCGGGAAGAAATTTGTTGGCACAGTGAGGTGTCTCCTGTTTAGGTGACCACAAAATAAAAATTTTTCCCCCAATTGCGATATGGGCAGTGTCCGTCATCTTGGATTTCATGTTTTTTACGATTTGCGCGCGAATTTTGCATTTCTCGCGAAAAAAGGTAAAAAAAAATTTTTTAGAATTCGATTCCCTACAATTTCCAAGTGCCTATAAATTCTTTTAAACAATTATTTATTGCAAATAATATGCAAAAAATGCCCAAAATTAGGCAAGTGGCGCGTTTTTTTTCGAATTTTGAGCAATTCCTCTTTGAAATAAGTGGCACATTTAAATGGTAAAGTTGTAGAGGACAAAATTTCCAATAAACGCATTACTTATATATTTATGTATATATATATATATATATTTATTTATGTACGACGTGTAGATCTCGACCAACAGCGCGCTCAATGCAGCGGAAAGGAAGAAGCTCCTCAAAACTTTATTCCACACCACCTCAGAGGCAGCGTTGCCAACTTTTCAATTTCAAAAAGCACCAAAACTTGGAAAGAAAAGCCCACTTTACCACACTAAAAGCACTAAAATTTTTTTATCAAAAGATACTTTTTTTCATAACAGTTTGTATTTAATAAAAGTAAAAAAATTAACAATATTCAAAACTTTTTCGCTCATAACGATTGAATAGCATCTAGACATGCTATTATGATTCATGCTGATGAAATAATACCAAAGTACTGCACATTAAAACTAGTATATCACGAGAAAGAAATATCGAATCGCAACAAACAAAACTTAAATTTAAAGGGGAAGAGTAATAATAAATGATGCCCTAATTAGAAAAGAGTAAAAAAAAAATTGTTTTTCATAATATAACCGCAAATATCGCGAAACCCGTGTTTTTGACACTGATATCTTTTGACGTGCTGGAAAAATTCTGCATCCAGATTTGGATTCAGCACCAAAAAATCTATAAGAACCGATAAATATTTCAAATTATTTCATGTTTTATCTATATGTAGGGATAAATCGATACCATCAAGGTATTACTCAAATCAGTACTTGTACTTGTATCAAACAAGGTATCGATACATACTCAGTATCGGAAAAATATCGAGTACTTGTAAATAGATTTTGCATATTTTTCAAAGTAATTGCATTGTTTTTTTCACAAAAAATATGTATTTTTACAAGATTATTTATCTTTTAATAATTTTTCTGACAAAAATTTAAGATAACAATTATTTTTCTATAGTATTTGATTTCAAAAAACAATTGAATACATCTTTACAAGATTAATAGATAAAGTTTTATCATATAAAATGTGTTTAACAAAATAACTCCATTTTTGTTATATTTCCCAAAAACATCAACTTTTCCAAGTGTTTTCCTGAAAGGCGGTTTCGAGATTTTAATATAGTTGTATCTGTTTTTGAGAAAAGCCTCTCGCAAGGGACAGATGACCCGACAACCGTTATGTATAGACGCAGTGTTGCCGTTGAGAATTTTCAGAAAGTCGAAAAAGTGGTTCATTGACGAAGAAAAGGGTCACCATATTATTTTTGCTTTTCTTTACTAGTAAAAGAATAAATTTGTTGAATTGAAAAATAAAATAGTGGGACAAGCTTTTCACAAAACAAGGTTGCAAACATACACATAAATCGAGAAGAGTTACATTTCCCTTAAAAGTTTTAAGTGATGCATTTTTTTCATATTTACAGAAGGAAATATTTTTGATAGCATGGTTCTGTTAACATTTCATAAAAAAGTCTCTGAAAAGGGGCAAAGGTCGCACATAATTTTCGAAAAGGGTAAAAAAATCAAAATTTTCAAAAGTCGGGTCAAAGGGTATTGGCGCTCAAAAAGGGTCAAACTGCCCCTTAAGTCGCACAACGGCAACACTGTATAGACGGGCTTGCTTAAACTTATAGCCGCGGAAATGTATTGCGCATATCTTCCAATTCCTTTAATGGGTTGCTTTTCAAAGAAGATGCTGAAGCATAATAAGTTTTGCGCTTCCGATACAAGTACTTTTTTCGATACCTACTTGGATCGCAGTAAAAAGTATAGAGTACAAAAATACTTGGTAAATTGAAAAAAGTATCGAGTATGTACTTGGATTTGCTTGTATCGATTTATTTGAGACATCTGAGTTCAAAAAAAAAAACACTAAAAAAGGCACTAGGCACTAAATCATTTCTTTTGGCGTTTTAATTTTCAAAAAGCACTAAATCTGGTGCTTAAAGCACTAAATCTGGTGCTTAAAGCACCAAGTTGGCAACTATGCTCAGAGGTAAAGTTATTGACGCGTTTTATTTTTATGTGGTTTCACCAGTAGTCCTAATCCACGAATGGTTATTTTCGCCACAATAAAACTCTTTAGAATCACAGAAAAGTCGTATTGATAAGGGACAAAAAATATTTGCTAAATACAGTTTCAACTGACTGAAAATATTTATTTCATATTCATGGACTTGGCATTTTGGTGAACCCACAGTTTAAAATACGCGCCAAAAACACGACCTCCGAGATAATGTGAAAAAAGTTTTGAGTGGCTTTCCGCTGCATTGAGCGCGTTGTTGGTCGATAACTACACGTCGTTAGTGAACATATAAATAATGCGTTTATTGGAATTTTTGTCTTCTACAACTTTGCCATTTAAATGTGCCACTTATTTCAAACAGAAATTGCTCAAAATTCGAAAAAACCGCGCCACTTGCCTAATTTTGGGCATTTTTTTGCATATTATTAGCAATAATAATTGTTTAAAAAGATAATAGGCACATGAAAATTGTAGGGAATCTACAAATTTGTTATATACCTTTTTCACGAGAAATGCAAAATTAGCGCGCAAATCGTAAAAAACACAAAATCCAAGATGGCGGACATTACCCATATCGCAATTGGGGGAAACATTTTTATTTTGTGTTCACCTAAACAGGAGACACCAAACTGCGTCAAAAAGTTTCTTCCTGGAATTTTTTCGTTGAAAAAATCGAGTGCAAATTTCGCGCGCCAATCGCAAAAAACACAAAATCAAAGATGGTGGACATTTCCCATATCGCAATTGGGGGAAAAATTTTCATTTTGTGTTCACCTAAACAGGAGACACCTAACTGCGTCAAAAAATTTATTCCCGGAATTTTTTCGTTGAAAAAATCTAATATGACTGTATATGCCATACATTTGCATATGTATGTATGTAAATATGTTTCTAAATGTACTGCAATAACAATAGATTTGACAGTATATGCGAATTATCAACGATTAAATTCATTTTGTAGTTTTTTCTTCTGAAAAAGCCTTCAGCGAAAAATAATATGAATATTGGAAAATCTGCGCAAAAGGCTATGCGGCAATAACCAGCATAGCACCATCTACAAACATCATTGGAACGACAACAACAATCAATTAGAAAATTGTTAAAAGGAAAATGTTTTTATTTTCAACCTTCGACAAAACCAAGTATGTACTACTTACGCGCTAACCGGCCTGCAAGTGAATCGAGTTCATCTTTAGAACGCCACGCAACTACCAAAAGCAATCAACCAAACTCACCAAAAATGCACTGCTACAGCAGTTATCATGACAACAACACAAACATCATACAGAAGAAAAGCAGCAAAACAAAGGCACAAAATGTGAATGCCCTTCTTCGTGACGTAACAATTGAGCGTCTGCGGGAGCAGTTGTAAACGAAGCGACAACAACAAAATCAAGAAACAGGCAGCGGCAGCAACGACGCCAGATGAAAACATTCCCAAACAAAGGCGATTGCAACGCCAATAGTGTAATGATGGCGCTGAAGGTGAGCGAACTGAAAACACCAACAGGAGAATTGCAACAAAAACAAATGCCTCGCGTGCCGGCCGGGTAACCGCTTGCAACAAAATCAACAAAACCGTAGGAGAGGTAAACAAAGCAGAAGAAGTACAGAACTAAATGGTACAAAAAAATCGTCGTTTAAAGTACAAAACCGCGTATCAACCAAACACAAAACCGCGTATGTGAGGATGAATAAATTATTTCCTCGAAAGTAAAACACCCATATTTCAAAATGGTTCTCATTTTTATAACGAAATCGCATTTCTGGCTATATTTCAGGACGAATGGATAAGGATTGAGCGAAGAGCTTGTGCGAGCAAAACTAATTTTTGGCAAAAAATGGCAGTTACGCGATTTTGCAGAACGACGATATGTGGTTTTGTACTTTAAACGACGAAATTTGTACATATGTATGTACATACATACATATACATACTTAAGTATGATAAAGTCACAACCTAGGATGAAATGAGGCTAGAGAGGAGCAGAAAAAACTGCTGGGGACACTAAAACAAGTCATAGTAGCATATTCGTAAACAAAGCGCTGAAAACAGGAATATTTTATATGCATGCGGCATGCAGGAAGGGGACCACAAGAAGAAGACATACACACGTTTGTATTTTTATGCACATTGATGAACATATGTATGTTTTTATTTATGAACATATCCAAACACACATATATGTAAGTATGTATGTGTGTAAAAAATGCAGTTTTGCCACACAGTCACAGCAGTTAAACGAAGTAGAATAGAAGCAGTAATGAGATTTAATGCGAAGGAAAGGGATAGAAAACGCCGGAAATATGTATGAACATACATATGTGGATATGAAACAGTGGTTGTTGATTTCTACTGAGGGTACTTGAGGGTTGGCAGCGGAGTAGAGGATAGCAACAAGAAAGCGTAGAACAAAATAGAGAATCCCGAAGAAATGCGGTTACCAAAACAAAACACAATTCAAAACAAATGCACTGATGCAGTTGTTGACTCCAACAACACAAACAACAACAGCTGCAGCAATATACAACGGAACATTGCGAAAGCGGAACATAAATACGAGTGGAACGAACTTTATGAGTGATGCAAGAAAATGTACACACTCATATGTATGTAAATATGTTCATACACACACACATCAATACATATATACATGCATACATACCCTGCAAAAAATGGGACTAATCCGGGATGACTCCGGGAGCAATCGCAAAGGAAAATGCGACTAATACCACTTTTGATCTCTTTATATGAAATGAACTGTTCGCATTTGTTCGAGCATATCCTATGAAGAGACTAATTGTTCACCTTTATACCCGAAAGGGTATAAAAAGCGACTAGTCACTTTTAAAAAATAAAAATAAAAATTTGCGCCAGCTGAGATTCGAACCGAGTTGCTCAGTTTGGTTAGGCGAATACTCTCTCAGTGTGCCAACGCCGCGCATTAAATTGCATTGACTAAGTGCTCGGCCAAACACTAACATATGTGTAAGCGCCAATCTATTATTATTATTAAGTGCGTAGATATCATTAAACCGTTAATAGTACCCGTTAGAGATGAGTTGGGGACTAATTGATCTCCAATTATACCCATGAGGGATGAGTCGAGACTAATTGACCTCCATTAGTACCCATATGAGACTAGTTGCGACTAATCGCCCAATCGTACCCGATTGAGAGTAATCTCGGAACACACTCTTTAGAGATTAGTCGCACAATTTTTTGCAGGGTACATACTACATACATACATACTACATATATACATACATAAGTCTTGTCTTTCAAGGCGATAATGAAGTTGCCGATGGAAATGAATACATATATGTATGTACAAGTAATTTTTAAGCAAAAAAACAAAACCGACTTCAATTCTCATATAAAAATACATATATATATTATATGTATATATATGTATATATATATATATATATATATATATATAAATCTTGTTAAATGATCGGATCTAAACCAGACTAGTATGGGACCACCTCTGAGACACTACCTTTCCGATGCAAAAAGACATTACATACATAAAAAAATAAAATGAAATAATTAAAAAACAAATAAAAATATTCCGACGAACCTCCGCCTTTTGTGGACTAGTCGGATAGAAAGAATGGAGAAGACAAGAACACAAACACAAATCAGGAGTTAAACGAAAAAATAACAAAAAAAAACAAACGAAACAACAGAAGACCCCTGCATAAAAAAAAATTTGCGTATGGAAAAGTGGCATTCGTGATTTTATTGCGCACCGTAACATGAGCGCATTTATGATGGCAAAGAGCGCATTAGAATCGGTATGATCAAAAAAAGGGGCTCGATTAGCTGCGTGCTGCTACCCTGCAAAAATTGCGACTACTCCATGCATGCGTGTAAAGAGTACTCCCTAAGGACCAAGGAGTACTGCAAAATTAACCACAATTCATGTAAAAAATATGGTCCAATTAACATTGCGATGTCCTAGGGCAGGGCCATATACTCCATCCTTGCATTACATCAGAGTAGCACAAAACTACTCCAACAAATTAACAATGGTATTATTGTTATATTTTTTCGTTTGTACACGCTTTTTTCTTAACTTCGCGGAAACTTTTTCGAAATTGATAAATACCAAAAACAAAAATTTTTAAATTACATGTTACCTCTGACGGCATTCGAACCCGAACATACTGGGAAATTCTCACCAGCAATCGGATTTTACTGCAATTGCAGTAGATCTACTGCGCTTTTTAGAAAAATTTAATGTTCTATTGCTCTATTATCTCTATTTATCGACTTCAAACAAAGGAGAAGGTTATCAATTCGTCGGAATATACGTTACCCGAATTTTTTTTTAAGGAAATGTGGTCCATACTAATTTGGCTTAGATCCGATCATTGCATCATGAAGAAATTAATGGGTTTCTTAACTTTTTATAAAAGATTTGAAGTCGGTTTTGTTTTTTGCTTAAAAACTACTTGTTTGAAGTATTATTTTGAATTTCTCTCTTTAATTCAAAACAAACAAGCACTTTTTACACCACTTGAATTATTGAATTTTTGAAAAAATATAACTTTGTCAACGGGAAATATATTTTGAATCGGTAAAAGGTTTTTTGCAACATGACTTATACATACATATGTACATAGTTATGTACATATATATGTATTTCTATGTAAAATATATTTTGTTATTACCCTGTAGAAAACTCAACTAAATGTAAATGCATTATAAGTTCCCTATTTTTTAACTAGGTGTGACTATGCTTCGACTATGTATGTACTTTACCTGACGTAGTCTGCTAAAAATAGAATAAAGCTAGTCAGACTATACTCGTTAAGGTCTTTACTCGGTATTCGGAAACTCCCGCCATTGTTTTGTTTTTGTAAATTACCGAATATATCATTACCAGCTTAACGAAGTGGCAAGTCATATAATTTGGTAAAACACGTGTTAAAATGTCGGCTGATTCCTTTCTGTCACTTACTTGCTGGAATTTTCTCGGGCGAAAAGTGGTGCATACGATTGATCAAAAGTTCAATAAATCTTTCTGTCGAGTAATTAATGAATGTTTGTAAATTAAAGAACTTCCAGTCAGCTCAAGTAATTTTAACTAGAAAACGAATGAGGGGCGTTCGAAGTTGAAAGTGTTATCGAGTTACCAGATAACGAATTAATACATTAACGAGAAAAGTCTGAATATCCTTAATGTTTTTGGTACCGCTGGTTTTTATACATCTTTTAGATTAACTATTACCTACAAAATAACTATTTACATATGTATACATACATAGATATGTACATAACAAGTACATATATTAGGTAATGTATATGTACATATATATATGGTAAATAACAGCAAAAATACACGTGTTCTCGCTTTCATTAAAAAACGCAATGACACGTAATAACAATATTATTATTATTTTTTTTTTCAAAAGTATTTTGGTAAAAAGTGAAAATTGTGAAATATATTCGACACATACCCATTTCTTGGTGAGCCTTACATGAATTTGAAACAATTCAAGATGTCGTAGTATAAATGTACTTACATGCTTGTAAATTAAAAAAAAGGATAAAACCAAAAATCTACTGCGAAAAACCTTATTTTAACGCGTTTTTTACATTTAATGCGGTTAACGAATGGTTAAGTCCGAACCCTAGTTCTCACCCTATATATATTAGTCTGTTCCAATAGCCGTCCGGTTTACATGATTTAGTCAGAACTTACAGAAAGTCGTTCGTATTGACATAAAACCTGTAAGTGGGAACACTTTTGATAGAGTAACTGAGCAACTGTTCCTAGTCAGAAGTTACAGGATTTAGTCCGGAGTTTTTTTCCAGTAAGTTCATGAAAAGTGTCAAACGATCAGCTGCGTTGCATGTGCAAGCAAACACAAAAAGCGGTGAAAGCAAAGAACTTTATATTTGCAAAAAAATGGAAGTAAACAACGAAATTTTTGAATATGTATAGATTTTAATAATTATTTAGTGATATTTCAGCCAAATCAGTGTTGCACAAATGACATGTAAACAAATCGAGTGACGTTTTTACAGGAAATAGTGCTTTTTGCGTTCCCGTGCACTTCTGAATCTGTTCTTCTTTTACTCTCACTCGAGAGAGTAAAATTGTAGTTTGACAGTTCCACAGGTTTTACAGGCTAACCTAATATTCGCGCGCTTGCGTTTTGGTACGCATGCCGTCGAATTTGTTTTTTTTGCGTCACCCGAAATTGACTTGCATGCGTTTGCATTTGATTTCATTGAGCGAAACGTCAAATCAAAATGTCACGCAGAACAAAAATTGGAAATTGAGTTAGCTTCATACGCACGCCGTTCAATTTCGGTTGATCTCATACAAGTTGCATGTGCATGAGAAATTTTTGACAATAAATTGCCGGCGTGCGTGAATATTAGGTTAGCCTGTTAGTCCGAAGTTCAAAGGAACAGACTACATATGTCTTATTTTGCCATTCTTTTTATATTTTATAGAGGGCACGGTGCTGCCGCTTTCGGTGTCGTCAAATTTCATATCAAATGAAAAGCATAGCATTTTGCTCGCAGAATAATTCATGCAGTGAATTTGTGTTTTTGAATCGCCTTCACGCACGATAAAAGAAATACAAATACATAGAAGCGTGCATATTTTGATGCAAACTCGTATATACAGCCAACCGGACACTTTTCGCTTTTGTTCGAGCATGTCCTGTGAAAAGACTAATAGTTCCCATTTATACCCGAACGGGAATAAAAAGCGACTAGTCAATTTTAAAAAATAAAACTAAAAATTTGCGCCAGCTGCGATTCGAACCGGGGTTCAGAATTTTATTAAGCGAATACTCTCTCCCTGTGCCAACGCCGCACATTAAATTGCATCAAGTGCATACATTTGCAGCAAAAAATGTGCGCCCGATGAAGAAGGAAGCGATACGTATTTGCCGCAATAAGAAGAGAGAGGCCGAAAGTGCAGTGAGTGCAGTGAGCTTCAGATGCTGGCCGACAGGAAGAGTGTCCGAAAATTCTACCAGAGGGTTAGGCTACGCGCACACTGCAGCCGGCATCGGCCGAATTCTGCTCGGCCGATATCGACTATACGCGGGCGACATGAATAAACACTTGTGATTATATGAGCGCTCTCACACATAAACCGATAACCGAACCGACATCGGCCGTTGACGTCCATCAGTGACGATAAATTCAAACATGTTTGTTTTTCTCGTCCGATGTCAGGTGAAAAGTACCAAAATGGACTGCGAAAAATTAACTTATTGGGTGCAAAAACAAAAAAAAAACATACATTTAAAATCACATGTTAAGAGTATAACCATTAAAATGTATGAAAATATTTCACTGCTTACAAAATTGTAATGAAAACTAGATTTGTATGTACAAATACGGTCGGCAAATAATCTGGTTAAGTGTGCGCATCAGTTCGGACGGTCAAATTGTTCGGCCGAAATCGGTAGGCCTATCGGATGCAAAGTGCGCCTAGCGTTAGCCGACTTACGGAAGGTTTCAAGACCGGGGCGAACTCTTGTAAGAACAACAATGGCGACCTAGTGACCGTTGTCCAGAATGTACTTAAATTGTGGAGGGAATAGTTTTACAACCTACTGAATGGTAGCAGCGCTGAAAGTAGTGGAGAAGACGAACCCGAGTCCCCATTCGATGATGATGGATAAGCTGCCCCACCGCCTGACTATGACGAGGTACGAATAGCGATTATGCGGCTGAGAAACAGCAAAGCTGCTGGAGCTGACGGCCTGCCAGCCGAGATATTCCAGTACGGCGGCGAGGAGCTGATGAGGTGCATGCATAAGCTCGTATGCAGAATATGGTCAGATGAACGCATGCCCGACGACTGGAATTTAAGTGTGCTCTGCCCAATCCACAAGAAGGGCGACCCCGCTATTCGTGCCAGCTACCACGGAATCAGCCTTCTAAGCATAGTTCATAAGGTCTTATGGAGTGTATTGTGCGAAAGACTGAAGCCCACCGTCAACGATCTGATTGGACCTTATCAGTGTGGCTTTAGGCCCGGCAAATCCACCATAGATCAGGTATTCACAGTACGCCAAATCTTGGAAAAGACCCGCGAGAATAAGATCGACACACACCATCTATTTGTCGATTTCAAAGCCGCTTTCGACGGCACGAAGAGAAGTTGCCTTTATGCCGCGATGTCCTAGCCGTTTGATACCAAACGAGGCTTCAGACAAGGGGACTCCCTTTTGTGTGATTTCTTTAATCTGATGTCGGATAATATAATAAAATCCGCAGAATTTAACCGCTTAGGCTTGCTTGCGTATGCCGACGACATCGATATTATCGGGATTGGATAGAGAAGCAAAGCGAATGGGTCTGGTGGTGAACAAGGACAAAACGAGGTATCTCCTGCCATCATACAAACAGTCAAAGCATACGCGTCTTGGCACCCACGTCACTGTTGATAGTTACAAGTTTGATAAAGTAGACGACTTTGTTTATTTGGGAACCAGGATTAAAACCAATAATAATGTCAGCCTTGAAATCCAACGGAGAATAACTCTTGCCAACAAGCGCTACCTTGGGCTGAGTAGGTAATTGAGAAGTAAAGTCCTCTCTCGTACAAAGATCACACTTTATAAGTCACTCGTCATGCCTGTGCTGGTGTATGGCGCGGAGGCATGGACAATGAAAGCATCTTTGGAGAGAAAGATTCTGCGAAGGACCTACGGACCTAAGCTGTATGAGCTTCACGATATAGGAAAAGTGCAGCGAATTAAAATTCAGCGGCTCCGCTGGCTTGGTCATGTCGTTCGAATGGACAGAAACGCTCCTGCTCTGAAAATGCTGGTAACGGAGGAATAGGAAGGCCTCCTCTGCGTTAGAAATACCAGGTGGAGAAGGACTTGGCTTCACTTGGCATTTCCAATAGGCGTCAGTTACCACAGAAGAGAAATGACTGGCGTGCTGCTGGACTCGGCCAAAATCGCTTAGGCGGTTACAGCGCCAACAAAGAAGAAGAAATGCGTACATATCATTAAATCATTAATAGTACCCGTTAGAGATGAGTCGGAGACTAATTGATCTCCAATAATACCCGTATGAGACTAGTTTCGACTAATTAATGCCCATATGTACCCGATTGAGAGTAATCTCGGAATACTCTCTTTAGAGATAAAAGCGCAGTTAGTCAACGACGTAGCGTAAACTTAGGTTGACGTACGTAGCAGCATATCAAATTTACTGTTGATAGAGAGAGAGAGAAGCAACGGCAACGTTACCGCCATGCGGTGGGGAGTTTTTGTTAACACGCGAATCCCATAAGGTAGATCGTGTCTGCGTCAACCTACGTCTACGTTACGTCGTTGACTGTTTGAGCTTTAAGTCTCACAATTTTTTGCAGGGATTAATTGAAAGCACACGGTTGATGCATTTCTTTGTTAGTTAGGAGGCAACGCCGGGCTGTAATGACCTGCGGTTGTCGCAAATTTATGCATTGGCGTCGTTCTTGTGCTTTTGTTCCACTATACCAAAATGACTCAACGTGGCTTTGTTGGTTCTGCATTCATATGCATGTATGTATAAATGGGTTTGAATCAAGCCACATTGAATAGGTACCTTGACAAAAAAATTATCAATTGATAAAACATAACCCATTTGTAGTTGGCTTTTTTGCGGGATTTCTATAAAATATATAACTTGTAGTTAGCTACAAAAAGCTCACTTGAAACTAGTTGACAAGTAATGCAGGAGATTGTTTTCTTTAAACGCGTTCTATTTAAATATCCTGCACCTCGCAAATACTTTTTCGAATTGAGGACAAATAAAAGGAAGATCGAAATTTCATATTATCATTTTGAAGTTATGTCTGACGGAGCATGGGATCACCTACAGCAGAATATGTGAACAAATATGAAATGTAAAAAAATAAAGTAAATAAATAAAAAATGAAAATAAATTTAAACAAATAGTTTGTTTTTCCTATTGATATTTTATGTCCAAAAGCAGTTAGTTACAAGTTAGTTGAATAAAATGCAGAGGTAACCAACCATCCTTGATTATTTCGCGGCCATCGCCATAGAAATATATTTAGCTTTCGTCAAAGAAAATATACAGATAAAAGTGACTTTTAGCTCCTTCCTAATCAACTTAAAATTAGCTTATAGTCAGATACATTTCCTGCAGGGTAGCAGCAGCGGGGTTGCAATTTTGATTTCTTCATTCGAAGAGGTCCATGAATTAACATTTTTTAGAGTAAAAAATCAACAACAAAATAAAGACAACTTGTTGTTTTTGTGCCTTGGTATGAATGCATATACTATATACAATAATAAAATAAAATGTATAGTTTAAAAACCTAAAAACTCGCTTTCCATAATTTCCATTCGTACTGTCATCAGGTTACTTTAAGAATGGAAATTTAAAGCAATTCCAATTCAGGTATGTAACTTGAGAATGAAATACGCTGCATCTTCTAGGCTCAGCAATATTACATAATTACATTCCAAGCTAATAAAAGGTGAAGGCCACAGTCAAAAGGACAGATATTACCGAATTCATTATTCATTGCAACGAGTGCGACTGCGCCGTTTATTTGGTCCTACAAATATAGATTAATACGATTATATTAAACAATCGGTTGCCATAAGGAACGCGACATTTTGAGGATGCCGAAACCAAAGAACGGAGGGTAAGGGTTGTCCAAAAATGCAGGTGAAAAAGTAAAATCGAAATTTTTATGCTCTCACCCCCAAGGATTGTTCTATACCGAAAAAATATACCTCTATTTTTTTATTTTGAAATCAAAAAATATTTAGAGGTCGCTCAAAGCGCTCAAAGTTTTCGATGTATTTTATATGGGAAAAACACAACTTTTCTTAGAAATGGTATAGAATTCTCAAAAATCAATATTTTTCTATCGGAGAACTCTGATTATCTGCAGAAGACTCCCAGTAGTAATACCCAATTGTTTATTTAAGCTTTTTTTCACTGCAACTTTAATTTATAGGTCCGCCAAAAACCCCGAAAAATGCAAAAGGGCGACCATTAAAAAATTGTTAGTATTTAAAAATGGTTAAATAAATAACTGGGTATCATTGCTGAAAGTCTCCTGAAGAGAACCAGAGTTTTCCGATCGAAAAATATTGGATTTCAAGAATTCTATACCATTTCTACGAAAAGTTGTTTTTTCCATATAAAAATACATGGAAAACTTTTTTGGACCACCCTAATGTACATACATAATTGCACATATATGCAAGAACAAATTCGAGGTTGTAATAAAATTGTTCCAGCTGTAATATTTCCTTTTTTGGTGTAATAACTTTTGATTTAGTAACTTAAAGGTTTTCATTAGATACTAAAAGCTAGTTCTCTAACTATTTACCTCCTTATTAATTTTCTCTTATTTACTACTTTTCGCGACTTATTTATAATTTTCTTCTTTTCTTTTTAGGTGAGTACTGTGTCCCCGCAAAATTCGGATCATTTTACGTAAATGCTATTATATAAATTTACATATGATGTATGTAAGTTTGATGATAAGTGATGAAGTATATCTACAACACTTTAAGTATTAGTACATACATATGTACTTAAGTACATATAACATGTCTACGTATGTAAATACCTCATTCATAGTAAGTCTATCAATACGTGTGTTCAATTACATTAATATGTATGTATTAACGATTGACCTCAGTATGTCATGAGATAATACGTCCTGAAATTTTCACTCGTAATAGGGTCATTATTTCATGCGCTTTGGACATCGGGCACCGTCCGATTGAAACCATACATTGTCCAAGCCCATGTCATCTAATTCAGTGCATAAAAAGTATGTTATCATGTAATGATAACGTTCACCATAACAGCGTTACCGGCATTATTTTCAAAGAAGTACCAGTCCATACTTTGATCCATAGCAGCAATATTTTCGGTCAATTGACCTGTACGAAGACGCACGGGTGTGTCACGTTTTGAATTGACCCAGTTTCTTCGAATTTCTTCGTCAAACGGTTTATTGTTTACTCAGATGGCCGATTATTTTAACCGAAAAAATCACACAGTGCGCGAAATATACTTCTTACCGAAGGACCATCATTATAAAACTGTTGGATAACTTTTACGCGTTGTTTAACTCAGTATCGCCCTAAGGTACCAACGCCATTGCCTTGAAAAAATTTAAAATAAAAAAACATTAACATAAAACAAATAATTGCTTTCAAAGATTTTAATTACCCTATACCATTGTCGGGCATTTCCTTTAAACAATTACCTGAGTGCTCAGTATTTATGAATCCGAAATTAGTCTTCCTTTCGTCATAAATATGATTCTGAGACCAGTCAACCAGACTGACTCATTTCGGATTCTTTTGGTGTCATAAATTCCGAGTTGAACAAAAGTAACAAAGTTCACGTAAAATAAAAAGTTTATTAAGAATCAGGGTCCTGATACAATAATTTTTAGAAGGTAGTTTCACTTCCTCTTCTAATCCGCCATGCTAGATATCTGACACAAAACGGGTTACGTATTTTTTGTTGGACCAACTTTTACAAACAAAATCCGCTTTTGACGTTGGGAAAATATAACAGACAAGCCAAATGTATACAATATAAGACGAGAAAGTTTCTAATATTTTTTAATAATTTTCTTCATAAAAAAATATGAAAAACTTAACTGCTGTATCCGTGGATATTGCAATAAGGAATAGATGTAAGTATATAGCTACCGCACACCACAGACTTTATCGGCCGCCTATTTAAATAGTAGGGCTCGCTTGAAATACATACATATGTACATGAAGATGTATGAAGGTGCACAAACTACACCAACTTAATCGCTCCGACCAATTGTTTGTGGTGCAATGTAAAGGCTAGCGAGCCCAACTAAATCGGGGGCTGATAAATTCCGGGGCGTGCGATGGAACTAAAACATCTTAAACAGAAATATTGCAGTCACAATTTCGTTTTTATGATTTTTACCTTCCTTTTATTAGCTCGGGATGTAACTATGTAATATTGATGCGCCTAAAAGATGCAGAGATTTATATTCTCAAGTTACATACCTGATGACAGTACGAATGGCAATTATAATAGGGAGGTTTTAGTTTTTTAAACTATAATTTTATTATTCATGTGATTAGCAGTGGCATGAATGTATGTGTTAAATACGTATATCTATATTAAAAATGAACTGAACTGTTATGAAATACTAGCAGAGCACTCGACGTCGTTCGGGGTAAACAAATCAAAATATAAAACAGTAATACAAATATTCAGTTCAGCGTAAATTAAAGGAGACAAACTATTTTCTTTGTTTACATTAAGGCATACTTATGAGCTATACTTTTAGCTTTATCGTGCTTTAACTAATATATATTGATCATCACTTGTACTACAAATCTTGTTCCATTATTAATATTAGCTGGATTAAGGTAACGATCAAATTTCTAAATTAAAGTTATTGTACTACTGTATATTACGTTTAGCAGCCTATTCGATTAGCTGTTTTATGTATAGCTGCACTTTTCTGGTAGAATGCTTAATTCGGAAGGAGTTTTATTCATTATGAATGAACATTTTTCGTTTAACAGCATCGCGGGATTAGGAAACGATTTAATTTCAAAATAATCTAAAGACGGTAAGGTTAAAAAAAAACACAGTTTTAAATATCCGAGTTATCTTATAGATGAATACATATATGTACATCTAACTTTTACAAACTCATTTATACATATATACTTTACTCTGAACACCTCCCATATACACCTATGTCTGAATACCAAATTCCAAGTTCATGTGACTTATGGTTCCCAATTTGTGGCTGAATAAAAATTTCACGCCTACGGGATGTGTCAAGCCCCCTTTTATAAACTCATTCATATACACCTTACTATAAGCACCTACCATAGATATGTCTGCATACCAAATTTAAATTTCATGTGACTTATGGTTACGAATTTATAGCTGATAAAAAATTCCGCCCGGGATATGCCACGCCCCCTCTTACAAACTCCTTTATAAATACCCTCCTATAAGCACGTCCCATTGATATGTCTGCATACCAAATTTCAAGTTCGTAGGACTTATGGTTCCGAAGTTATAGCTGATAAAAAATTCCACGGTTATGGGATGTGCCACGCCCCCTTGTACATACATTTCCTTATACCCTCCTATAAGCACCTACCATTGGTATGTCTGCATAGTAAATTTCAAATTCGTGTGACTTATGGTTCCGAAGCTATAGCTGATAAAAAAAACCACGCTAATGCAAACTTTTACATTCGCTCCTATCAGCACCTACCATTGATATGTCTGCATACCCAATTTCAAGTTCGTGAGAGTTATGGTTCCGAAGTTATAGCTGATAAAAAAAACCACGCTAATGCAAACTTTTACATTCGCTCCTATAAGCACTTACCATTGATATGTCTGCATACCCAATTTCAAGTTCGTGAGAGTTATGGTTCCGAAGTTACAGCTGATAAAATATTCCACGCCTATGGGATGTGCCACGCACCTTTTACAAACTCGTTTATATATACCCTCGTATAAGCACCTACCATCTGTCTGCATACCAAATTTCAAGTTCGTGGGACTTATGGGCCCGAAGATATAGCTGATAAAAAATTCCACGGTTCCGAAGTTATAGCTGATAAAAATTCCGCGCCTATGGGACGTGCCACGCCCCCTTCTACAAACTTATTTACATATACCGTCCTAGAAGCACCTACCATTAGTATGTCTGCATACCAAATTTCAAATTCGTGTGACTTATGGTTCCGAAGTTATAGCTGATAAAAAAAACCACGCCTATGGGATGTTCCACGCTCCCTTTTACAACCTCGTTTATATATTCCCACCTATAAGCACCTACCATTGATATGTCTGCATACTAAATTTCAAGTTCGTGAGACTTATGGTTCCGAAGTTATAGCTGATAAAAAATTCCGCGCCTATGGGATGTGCCACGCCCTCTTCTACAAACTGATTTACATATACCCTCCATCAAGCACCTACCATTGGTATGTCTGCATACCAATTTCAAATTCTTGCGACTTATGGTTCCGAAGTTATAGCTGATAAAAAAATCCACGCCTATGGGATGTGCCACGCCCCTTTTTGCAAACTTTTACATTCGCTCCTATAAGCACTTACCATTGATATGTCTGCATACCAAATTTCAAGTTCGTGGGACTTATGGTTCGGAAGTTATAGCTGATAAAAAAATCCACGCCTATGGGATGTGCCACGCCCCTTTTTGCAAACTTTTACATTCGCTCCTATAAGCACTTACCATTGATATGTCTGCATACCAAATTTCAAGTTCGTGGGACTTATGGTTCGGAAGTTATAGCTGATAAAATATTCCACGCCAATGGGATGTGTCACGCCCCTTTTACAAACTCGTTTATATATACCCTCCTATAAACACCTACCATTGATATGTCTGCATACCAAATTTCAGGTTCGTGGGACTTATGGTTCCGAAGTTATAGCTGAAAAAAAATGCCACGCCTATGGGATTTGCCACGCCCCCTTTTGCAAACTCGTTTATATATACCCTCCTATAAGCACCTACCATCTGTCTGCATACCAAATTTCAAGTTCATGTGATTTATGGTCTGGAAGTTATGGCTGATTAAATTTTTCACGGCCCCTTGTCGGATCCCAATTTTTTTTCACCCTATTGTAGGCCTAGATGTCATGGCAATACTCTTACAAAATTTTGTTCGATTCTGTCCGTCCGTTTAGACTGCAACCTGGCACATACATATGTACATACATACATACTTTCACAAATATATAGTAGATGTATATAAATCTTTACGGAGGGACCTACCGTTTTGCGCCGACTCCGAACGGCGGTTGTATTTTTATGAGAAACTTCATGGCTAATGTGACAAACTATTTCATAGCTCAAAGAAGTACAGGTTAGGTTGGGTTAAGTCAACACCGCGAGCCGATTACGCAATTTCGTAAATGCGGCTAATTTTGATGCCTGAGAGCTCAGTATTTATTCACAAGTGCGAGCCAAAATGTTTCCATCTAAGCCTCGCGAAGGTTGGACAGTCTAAAAGAAAGTGTGGAGATGATTCCACTTCAACTTCCTCTTGGCAGCTGATACAAAAGGATCAGTGGAAATTTCTAGTCTCACCGCATGAATACCTATCGCACCTTTCGTACCCTTTCCTCAATACTAGGCTTCCGCCGCCGTTGATCGCCCACCTAGTTACCTGGTACAGGTAACCTTGAGCTAGATCAAAAAGGGTGTATAGAGATCGTCCCTTAACCAAGAGTTCCACATTATCTACATAGCCGATCACCCGACAGCCCACTTCTCCAGTTCCTTTAGAAGGTCGTTTACAACCGCAATCCAGGGCAGAGGAGGGAGAACACCACCTTGTGGAGTGCACCCATTGACTCCCCCACTCCGCCGCGACAGTTCTGTCACGAAGTAAGCTTATTAGTTTGGTTTCAACCCCCAGATTATGAATATACTTGACTATTGCCTCTGGAATGACATTGTTGAAGGCTCCCTCGATATCGAAGAGGCAATGTGTGCAGGGCGGTATTCACCGACCTTTTCTTGCAATAAGCATATTGAGCTCTTGCAAGGCAGTGACTGATAGGCCTAAAATCCCAGGCTTCGGGATGAATGCAACACTGACCACCCTGCAAGCCTTGGGGATGTACCCGGTCCTCATGCATGGTCCCCGGCGACTTTGATGGTTTAAACGAATTTATCGCCTAGGCCTTATGATGAATGTTCAGAAGAACGGAGAAGAACAGGACCTGAGGGGAGATTCTGTAACCAGTTACGACAATTTTCGAATCGCTATTGCGTTTTTTGATGCAAAAACATTTATATCATGCGTCAAAAAGTGCGATAGCGATCCGAAAATTGTCGCTAACTGGTTACGGAATCTCCCTCCCGAAGTACAAAATATCGTAAAGAAGTACATTTGACTGTACTTCGAAGTACGAAGTACAAGAGCGAAAAAAGAAGTACTGTACTTCCGAAAGAAGTACGGTTGGTAACATTATTCATGGCAGAAATACACTCGGAGGTTTGCCATTGTCTACCGAGGGACGACCGCTGTTAAGAAAAAACCCTTTCTGTATTTTTTGCGATGTTGCTTTGACCAGGGTTTGAACCCAGGTATTGTGGAGTGGAAGCGCGCACTGCTTACCACTACACCACAGCGGCCGACAGTAAACTTTTATTCAAAGCAAAATTATGAATGTATGAAGCAGAAAATACCTTAACACCCTAAAGCACTTGTTTTTAACAATACTTTGGTATATAAATAAAATGTAGTTCATAAAATATAAAAATGTTATTCATATTAAGATGTAGTATAAAATACCCTTATAATATTATTGTACACAGGAGCCAATAAATTATTTAAATTTTATGATACTTTTGAGTAGCATTAATGAGATCATTTTCCCTTTCTGTGTTTAAATACTTATGGCCGTTTTCTCTTCTAACCTTTAAATTACCGGCCACTTTATCGTCTCGATATACGAGGTTTCGTTTTCTCATCAGCGCATTAATTTCTCGAATCGATAAATTGTTGCTCACCCGATGCAACCTTTAAAAATTTGTACCCAACTTTAAATTTTGGTCTGGTTTTGGTGCATGAGTCAGATATATCAGATATTTCAACCAATGTTTTGGTTGTTGCTAACAGTTGCTCTTGATCTATATTTGCTTATGTTGCATTGCCAACCTTTGACGAATGTAGTGAAGCTTCACATAAAATCCATGGAAAAATTTGAGGGCTTTGAGCGACCTCTAAATATGTTTTGATTTCAAAATAAAAAATACGGGTATATTTTTTCGATATAGAATAGTTCTAGGGGGTGAGAGCATTAAAATTCCGACTTAGCTTATTTTGTACCACCCTAATGTGCATACATGTGTATGGACATTGTAGATACGCCAATGAGATAGCACTTCTTTATGGCGTTACGCATTTTTAATTTGCTCATCCGTTAGCAAAGGTATCCCAATAACAGCTAAAGCGGTACCAGCCATTCACCAACAACGGTTATTGAAAATATGTCACGCATGGAGTAAACAGTATACTTGAAAACAAAAGGAAGCGTAGGTAAACTACGACGAAAAGTTAAAGCACTCCAAATACGCTGATACTGCGGACAAAGAAAAGTTAATGACACCAAAACTGTAACTGAGGTTGTGCATACAGACGCCGTTGCAGGCTTTTTGGACTGAAACACTTGCATATATGTATGTTCATACATGAGCATATATTTATGCACGTATGTGCATATGTATGTACATGCATTTAAATTAGGGCTAGGGCTATGCATACACTCGGGTATTCGGATACTTTCTTTTCACCAGTACATCAAATGATCTTTGAACTCGACGCCTTTAATTTTTAAGACCATTGCTTTTTCTACCTGAGAAGTAAAGGATTTGCGTCGCTGCATATCAGGCTTACCTAGGGATTCAGTAAGCAGTGTCTAGTCACTAATAGTGACTTTTGGATTTTGAGACAATTTGGTATTCAGTAAGTTGTCGCACGTCTCTAGACTCAAAAAAAAGTGACTAATTTGCAGTTGGCTCTGAGTTGGTCACAAAAAGAATAGTATGGAGGAAATGATAACTGCTTTCTTTTTAATTTAAAAAATCGCGAAAATTAAGCGAAGAAATTTTTGTTCAACAACACTTTCATTATCTCGGAGTTAATGGTAGTTGTTCCGGATTAAGGGCCGATTTTTGCAATCGATGTTTTCGACGTCATACATACGTCATTGTGTTTAACCGGAGCTTACCTCCGCTTTGTGTTAACCGCACATCGAACAAACGGCCTGAAAGTTCCGCAGCTAATCCTCAAAATTAGTTCGGATCCTAAACGGCCAGCTTTTGACTATTTCACAAGGAAGCAAACAAAGCGGTCAGATGCGTGCGTCATAGCCAAATAGTGAGATCTGCGTACTATAGTTCTGTAGGACCCAGGTTCGATCATCGGTCCGAGCAATCGCCAAAAATATAAAATTTTTTATTTTATTTAATTTATGTACATATATATTTTATTTAACTTCATTGGTTTCCTTTGTTTTATTTTATATCATAAAAAATATTTTATTATTTGTTAATTTAAATTTTTGGAGTTAAAGTCTACAATAACTATAATTACATTAAAAAATAGAAGTAATAATTTAATGAATTTGATAAACATTTTATGAAAATTCTATTGGCCGTCGTGCTCGAACCCACGATCTCACGGCTCTCTGCCATGGTATAATTTTGATCAGATCAATACTGCCGTCTGCCCATACTTTAAAGCATTTACATAAGGCGATTTTCTAAGCGATTCAACATCGCTTTCAATAAAATCGCCTGTGTAAATCGTGTTTCAATTTTCTAGAAAGCGATCAAATCGCTTCCCCCTAAGTGAAAGCAACTTCTCAGGCAACTTTTACAAAATCGCCTCATGTGAATGCTGCTTAAGATTCTCAACGACGCAATAGTTAACCTGCAGTTCAAGTCAAAAAGAAGAGATTGCAGTCATCTCTGTTGTGTTTGTTTGTACAATACATAGGTAGCTGCTGCTGCAAAACCTCGGTTGCCCGTTTTGTTGACGAAGCTCACAGTGCAATGTATGGCTTACGATCGCTCGTAAATTGCGCTTCTACTGCAGTTTTAAGTACAAAACGTGGTAAAAAGCGATCGCGATATGTGCATACGTATGCATCTTTTTATTCGAAACCATATGCGCATTCACAGAGTGTGTATGGAAATACTGACATACATACATATGTACATACCAGGGATGGAAACGAAAGCTCAATTAGGCTATTTCCCGCCTTTTTAATGCCACCTGGCCTTCTGGACCCAAACAGCAGATTTTTGGCCCTATATGATTTAGACAAGATTTCTTTATTTATTTTTATTGTACTGAGCCAAAAGCACAATAATTTGTTCAACCAAGTTATTGTTTGATTGTAAGAAATGTGATTGGAGTTGAACATTTGAAAACATTTTTGCATGTTTGGCTGTAGCTAAGGGAACGTACCCATATTACGTGACCCTTTCAGGAGGGGAGTGGGATCTTCAAAATACCACGCTTGGTCACAGTGAGGGGCGTGTAGGCTTAGGTTTTTATCACGTAGTCAACATCGTCTAAGGAAATCTAGCATTTTTCGAGCTACATTCAAATATGGCGGGCAGTGTTTGGCGCTTTTTAAACTCACAGGACTTCTGTTTCTATAAATAAGTTCTGGTTACGATATATTTTGACATAAATTTTATGTTGATCACACTTTTTCCATTTCTAGTTCTTGCCGTCACGCAGCAAGCGCCGTATTAATAAAGACAAATTCGTACTATAAGCCAAGGTACATTGAGCAGGTAGTATCAGTAGAGCAGCTGATTTGATTTATTTTCAAATTATTTGGTCTCGAAAATGTCAAATATTTTTAATTTTTTCTCACGAAAATTATAAGTTGTTAAAATCCATTTGCTTGTGAAACCTTTTTCCATACAAAACAAGCGATTGAATAGCAGCTTTTGGAACGTTCGCCCAACTCGGCAGCACGACCGCTG
>NW_016157503.1:71456-92845 GCF_001687245.7 Rhagoletis zephyria
GCTTTTGGAACGTTCGCCCAACTCGGCAGCACGACCGCTGATTACTGGGCCTTGCAAAGGATGGATCAATGCTTCGAGAAGCAAACAAATTTACTAGGAAAGAAAGTTGCATCAATTTTTATTTTTTCCAATTTCAATTTTTTATTTTTTATAATTTTTTGTATTTCACATGGCACGCTTTGATTTAGAAGAAAAAATTCAGAACAGTTGTTGACACTTTCGATACCAGAAGCAACAACAAAATACACGCAAATGTTGTTTTTGCTCTACTGATACTACCTGTTTAATGTGCCTTGCTATAAGCCAAATAATTTTTTTTTTTTACTTTTTGTTTGCAAGAAATGATTCAAACGCATATTAAATAATGAATTACTACGTGACAAGTTAGTTAGCTTCGCAACTAAGACTGAAGATCTATACATCGAAGTACTACTCCTTACAGATTTAAGTTTAATTAAATTCTGTCCAACGAATTGTTGAACAATATTAAATGACCAGAGGTGAGGTACGAGTAATTTAAAAAAGGGCATGTATAATTATACTGCAATTCCTATTTAACTGAATAGTAATATTGACAAGTAATTTTTAAGCAAGAAACACAACCGACTTCAATTCTCATATAAAAATTTAGGAGTACCGCGTGATTTCTTCATGATCCAATGATCGGATCTAAACCAAGCAACGCTGCTATGCAATTAGCTTTCCACCAGCATTTACCAGGTGGGAATGAAATTAAAAAGTTTTTGGACGAAAATCATTGTCACGTCAAAGTCATTTTCTCTTTCGCTCTATGCCCTCGTGACAACAGCAACACATTGAAAAATGCAGCTAGAGCAATCTAACAACAAATACGAGAAATGTGGCAACCAGTCGCAGCTTAATCGTGATATGAAATCGGCGGTAAGAGCAAAATACCAAGAAGTAAAAAAAAAAAATATTTCAAAGAACAGATTTAAATATATGTATGTATGCACATATGTATGCATGTATGTCATTAGCGCACACAAAGGGTGTTTTGGGGTTCAAACCCTCCCCCCCAACGCTCCACGCCCCCGAATCGAATTCGTTACACCAAAATGAGCTACATAATAAAAATACACCGTCGGTTAATTTTTTGGGTATTGGATAATAAAAATTAGGCAATCGTGAAAAGTAACCATCTCCATCGAAAGCCAGAAACCAGAAATCGGGGAAAATTAACATTAACAGGCCTATTCTGTACGTTACCGAAAATTTTGTAACCGGAAAATTTTATTACCAAAACATTTTACCAGCTCTTGTCACCGCGATTCTAGGTACGTTAGTAATGCAGTTAAAACATTCAGCTATTGCACATTTCACGGGGCAATACTTCGTTACCAGCTTATAAGATGGTAACAAAATTTACCGGTTACAAGAGCACACAGAATTCGAAAAAGGGTTTAAAAATTGACAGGAACTTTATTTACCGGTTACAAACTTTTTATTACCAGCGCAGAATATACCTGTTAAACTCTTTTTCAACATTTTTTATTACTTTTGAAACTTGAGCTCATCTTGTGTTTATAGAACTTTTTATTAAACAAGTCATTTTTAAGCAAAAAATACAACCGACCTCAATTCTTATATCGTCACCTTAGGGCGAAAAGGTGTCAAGTCCATTTTTTTAATTTTTTCCAGGAGACATGAAAAATCGATGTACTTTCGTATTACCTGCCATTCTGCATCAACAACCTTCACTTTAGGTAGCGATATACAAATTTAGGAGTACCGTTAATTTTTTCATGATCCAATGATCAGATCTAAACCAAATTACGGGACGACCCTTGAGGTACCATCTTTCCGATAAAAGAAAAGAATTATTGAAATCGGTTCACGTGGTCCAATGTTATACGGAGCATACATAAAAAAAGAACAAAAAAATATTCCGACGAGTTGATAACCTCCCCCTTTTTTGAAGTCGGTTAATCATATTTGAGTTCTTTGCTAATTTGATGTAAATAAGGTGTTATTTATGAAACTTTAAAAAGTTTATTTATTTATTACATACTGTACATAAAACTTGCATACATGTATTGTAAAGAGCATAATATCTGAAGCGAATTTTCAGTATTTTCTGGAGATATATCTTTAGAAGAATAACTCCCTCCACACACATATTCCTGGGTGCGCCCCTGATGTATGTACATATGTACGTGCAAAATAAACAAAAAAAAAATAAACCTGCATGGAGGTAAATGTTGTAATGCAACGAACTGCTGCAGCTGCAAAAACAATAGCAACGAACTAAATAACAAGCCAACAGCATGAAGCAGCTAATAAACAAAGCAACAACCGGCAACTATGCGAAACGCTGACGACAACGTGGATACTTTGGCGGCGCCTTCTCTGACTCTAACGCGGCGATTTGAGGCAAACAACCGATGCAATTTCTGTTCACTGCTGCTTTTTAATCTTTTTTCTTATTTTTAACAGTAAAAAAGAAACAGCGACAGCGGCTGCGCTTAACCGGCATTACTTTTGACTCTTTAACTCCACTTTGCTATTTACTACGCTTTGTTTACATTTACGCGCATCATGCCACCAGCCGATCGAGTTGGCTCCTGCATCTGCTTTGCAATGACTTGTTTTCTTATGTATGCATGTATGTACCCAGCCAGCATAAAATCCGAAACCCGATCCGGAAAAGAACAAAAAAGTGGATGAAGTGCGGATTTTTGTCCGTTTACTGATTCCATTTCCGGATAAAGTGTGCGGCAGAAACGTATGTAAAGACAACAGTATGTGAGATGGATACGTTTTCGGCTGTTTTTTCCTGAAATTTGTCTGATTGAATTTTGCGTTCAATACGCTTTCCGTGTGCAATTCACAGACACTCTTTCATGGTTCAAAAGAAATAAAATAAAATTAGGAAGCGCCAGACGGAACTCGGCTTTCAAATTTTTAGCTTGAGAAAATAAAATACAATTATTGCTTTCATCTCTTTCATTATCATTTTCGAACGTTTCCCGGATACGAAAATTGATGATAACTGCAGGAGTTTTTCTATTCCTTTTCGGATACGGAAAATTAAACTAAACTGAACTGTCGGCGAAATTTACGTTTCTTTTCTGGCTGGGTACTATATATGGATGTATTTAGCCATGTAACTACGCCAAACACTTTCCTGGGAAACGAGCTATATTCGGCATTTCACATGTACACAATCGGCTTCTTACACGTACACCAGTGTTGCCAACTTTTCAGTTTCAAAAAGCACCAAATCTTGGAAAATAGAGCGTTTTACCGCACTAAAAGCACTAATTTTTTTTTAAATCAAAGGATACTCTTTTTCAAAACAGTTTGTGGTAAACAAAAGTAAAAAAAATATACAATATTTACATGTATAAATAAATACACATTCATGCTTGCCAAGTAGTACCGAAGTACTGCACATTAAAACTGGTACATCTGGAGAAGGAACAATCGAATCGCAACAAACGAAATTTAATTTTAAAGGGGAAGAGTAATACTTAATGAGCGAAAAAATTTGTTGTTTTATAATATAATCTCAAATATTGCGAAAAACCGTGTTTTTACACTTAGAGAGTAGGTTATCTCAAAATTCTGACATGGTATAGAAATTCTGCAGCTAGATTGGTATTCAGCACCGAAGAATCTACAAAAACCGATGCACTCAGGTGGCAAGAAAGGTTAAAATTTTTCGAACTGTGTAATCAATCAATAATCAAGAAAATAAAAAAATTAATACTTAACTTACCTGCGTGCTAGCATTTTCAACGCGCGTACAATTTAACAGGAACGCAAGAACGTGGGTTTGCAACTTCATCTTTTTATCAATCATGGTTTGCATTTTAGTGCATTTAAATTTTTGGATTCTTGTAAATTNCACGCCGCCAATTTATTGTCAAAAATTTCTCATGCACATGCAACTTGTATGAGATCAACCGAAATTGAACGGCGTGCGTATGAAGCTAACTCAATTTCCAATTTTTGTTCTGCGTGACATTTTGATTTGACGTTTCGCTCAATGAAATCAAATGCAAACGCACGCAAGCCAATTTCGGGTGACGCAAAAAAACAAATTCGACGGCGTGCGTACCAAAACGCAAGCCGCGAATATTAGGTTAGCCTGTAAGTTGGCAACTATGACGTACACAATCCGAACGTCAACAGAAAGAGTAGAAGAGCAACAAATTTTATTTAGTTGCATGCAAACAATAGGCGAAGCAGGTTCATGACGCATTATTGTTGAATAAAGTAGGTACATTGAGCAGAATGAATGAATATTCATTCAAAAATTTTATAACACAATTTTTCGTACATACACCCCTAGAAATAGGTATGTATATGGTACCAAGTCGTGCCTTTTCTTCATATTAAAAGAACTTTGTGAATTATGTATTTTTTTTTTAATACCAGACTAGTCCTCAATTAAAACATACAATATGTTTTGTTATTTATCTTTTGGTTTAATCGTTATTTTAAATTGTTCTTAAATGTCAAGTTTTACCTAATTTTAAAATAAATATATATTAGATATACATATTTTTATTTTATTGCTACTTGAAATCAACGAAATTTTCTTTTAATATTCAGAGTGCTCGAAGCACGTTATCTTTTTTGCTCAGAAATCCACACTTAAATTATAAAAAAATAATAATAATTTTGTACAATACATACCTACAAAATTTTACCAACTTTTTCCTTTCCTTTCCTTTCTTAGGGCCATTAACTTTCATTATTGTTTCTATGTTGTTTAGATCTAAAAAATAGCGCGCAATAAAAAAACGGCAAAAAAACATACCAAAGTTTTTATAAAAAGTAATACAACACAGAATTTTTTTCCGTGCATTACCACCAACACATTCTAATTTTTTGTTTCATAACTAATACATTCTCATTTTAAGACTTTTCTCTTTTTGGCGGGCACTGATCTACAGTACCCATCATTGTTATTGCTACTGCACATGAGCACGAGCATGTTTTGATGTCAACATTGTAGTATTTGTAGCTTTGGTGTTTTAGCACCGGAGCGGGGGAAACAGGAAACGATGCATTGGAAAAGCCTGCTACAGCCAATGCACTCTTTGCACTTTTTCCAGCTTTTTTGATATTGTTACGATTATTATTATTTTATACATAAGTATGTACATACCCGCAAATATAGCATAAATATATGTATGTATGTATGCACATATCGTGGTTTACAGGTCTATTCTGCACGTTACCGAAGATTTTGTAACCGGAAAATTGTATTACCAAAAAATGTTACCAGTTCTTGTCACCGCGATTCTAGGTACGTTGGTAATGCAGTTAAAATATTCAACAATTCAGCTTTGAAGCATTGTGCAAATCCTGGCATTGCACATTTCACGGGGCAATAATTTGTTACCAGGGGTCGAATCGTCACAGTCGTGAACGAAACGACAATCGTACGATCGAAAATTTATCGGATGATTACATTCAAAAGCTGACGAATCGTAATTGAATATTTGTTTATCGATTATTTTTGTCTTCTTCTTCCTATTTGGCAGTAACAATAGACGTTGAAATGTCAAAATAAGTGAACCAAAAATAAAAAATAAACTGCAAAACAAGATGGACAAGATGGAACAAGATGGAAGATTTGGCGCTCATGATCTCTTGGTGCTCTGTAGTCGCTTTTAAATGTTGCTCAAGTAGAACCACTTTGGTATCGCTTAACTCTTTTTTATTGTACGTTCGTGTGCTCGGAGTTCTACGAGCAGGAGTGCGAACAGGAACTGGAGTTATGTTTCTGCTACTTTGGCCTGATATTGAGCCCGCGTCACTTTTACTTGATTCGGCTACAGGTGAAAGTATATCCTCAAACGATGGAACGGATTTATCACCTTCAACCCAAACCTCTAACCCAGCTGCTTCAACGAGGAGCTCCTCAGCTGAAGCTAGGGTTTTTTCTTCGTACGGTCCTCCTCCTGTTCGCCGTTTTGAAGCTTTATTAAAGCTAAGTTTCTTTTTAGCATTGTATTTTTGGTCTGCATACGCTTAAAATAGATGTCACTGTGATATTATTAATTAATAATTTGCTGAATAAACCAACCTATTTCCCTAATTTTGCACTCTTTGTCGGCGGCCCTACAGCGTTCAATTTTTTCGTGAGTTCATCCCAATGTTTGTTGGCAGTAGATTTCTCCTGGGCGCAATTTGGTAGTAAATTTTTGGCCAAATCGGTATGCTCGCTCATAAACTGGGCCATTAAATTCTTTTGTGTTGAATTCATCTTGTTGTAGTTAGTCCTTTATTAAAATATGTTAAAATTGTTAATAAATTTACATTACCTTGAAAATTACTTACGTTTTAAAAATTCGCTTAAATTGAGCGCGCTCACGATTGATAGTTGCTGTGTCGAATGACATTTAGAACGAACGAGTACGTCCAGTTACTCGTTCACGTCTGTCATCATACCGAATTTCGATAAATGTTGCTCGTTCACGACTGTGACGATTCGAGCCCAGCTTATGAGATGGTAACAAAATTTACCGGTTACAAGAGAATGCGAAAAGGGTTTAAAAATTTACAGGAACTTTATTTACCGGTTACAACCTTTTTATTACCAGCGCAGAATAGACCTGTTAAAGTGCAAAACCGCGTATCAACAAAATGCAAAACCGCTTATGTGAGGTTGCATAAATTATTATCTAGACACTAATATTTCAAAATGGTTATCTTTTTTATAAAGCAATCGCATTTCTGGATAGTATATTTCAGGACGAATTGATAAGGATTGAGCCAAGAGCTTGTGTGAGCAAATCCAATTTTTGGCAGCCAATGTCAGTTACGCGGTTTTGAATGACGATACGCGGTTTTGTACTTTAAACGACGATATGTATGTACAAAGGTGTATTGTACACTTGTGGCAAAAATTGCAAGTTTCAATTCGGCAATTGCAGCAAATAGGGCACAAAGTTTTCACAAATAATACGCACACATTCGCTTGCGCATATTTATGTACACTTTCACTTCAAAATTCTAAACGGAACGGAAATTGCACGATACCTGTCGCTAATGATTGTTTGCCAGTGTTCTGTTCAGCGTTGCCGTTTTGGTCCAATTGGACCAAAATTGGTAGCTTCATTCTCCTTTGGTAGTTTGGTTGGTTTGATGAAGCTTTTGGTAGGCAAAATGTTTTGAAAATTCAATCGAACTTGGCATTAAATTTGTTCACTTTGCGTTTACATGTTGAAAACATTGCTTTCACTTTGCTCACACGTATAAGGTTTTTTTTTCTTAATTTTACTAAGCACATAATTTTCTAGAAACCAAAACTCACTTCTTAAAGCTATAATCGATCATCTGTTGAAATTGAACGAAAAATTGCCTATCGTCTTGAAAGAAAAATCGGTGATAGGCAATATGCAAAGTGAGTTTATTGGTTGTTTTATTGAAATGCATAAAATGTCTGATTTTGTTTTTTTAAACATTAAAAATGTTTGATATGAATTGAATTAACCTCAAAGGTAATAACATTTTTCAAAAGTTTTTTTACGCAATACGTTAATTCTTTTGTTTAAAAGCCCGAAGCATAAATGGTTAACCAATACTGTAAACAATATTATACTGCCAATTCGCGTAGCTAAAAACCCTGTACATGCAAGAAATCTCGTTTTAATAATGAACAAAGATTTGGTAGTTTGGAAACTGATTTGGTAGGCGTTTTGGTACCTAAAAATAAACTCCAGTGGCAACACTGGTTCTGTTTCCGAATCACTATGACGAGCATTTACTAGAAGCGAGCATACCCTAGAAAGTGCAAAGCATTTTAATGACTTTTTGTTAAACTTATATGCAAAAGATCGTTGAAAACTACTTTTTACCAAAAACTGCAGCAGCATTCACTAAGCTAACACTTTCTTTCATTTTGCTCTTGCTTCCGCTAAAAGCCTTTTGGATCACACATCGGTGGGCGTTCCTGCATATGGACAAATCCAAGCTTTCAGGGCTTTACGTTAAGGTGTTTCTTTTAATTTTTTTGTCAGCAAAAAGTTATAGTTACACAATTATTATAGAATAAGGGAAGGTTTAAAGCAGATCTTGTGGTGGGCTCATTATGTATATATTTTTGATCAGTTTAAAAACATGTTGGTGTAGTTAGAAATCCTCTAAAACCATTTTAATCTTATTTTACATAAAAAAAATTTCAGTTTAAGATTTTACGACGGTTAACACGTCTTGTGAATTCCTTAATTGTACATGTTCATTGCAGACGTTATTCTTTTTGTGGTCAAGAAAATTAATTTTTTAAGCGATATTGTGGTATTTTATTTAAAGATATAGTGCTTAAAACTGTGCTTTGACAAATGAGATCGCTCACCTGGATTGCAGATATGTATCAGGGTTGTTGCGAATACTCGCATTCGCATTCGCAACCGCGGAGCTTCCGCATTAATTTTAACATTCGCATTCGCATCAATGCGGATTTTTAGCGAATGCGAATATTGAAGGCACCGAAAATTACAGTTATTTTTTTACGAATTAAACTTGGCCAAATATTTTGTATTCCGAAATAAAAGTACTTTCCGGAAATAAACAATCCGCTTATCCAAATTAAATAAGTTAGGTATACAATAAAAGAGGACTTAAATAGCTTTAAAACTGAAATGTCTAAAAGAGGAAAGCCACACATTGAAAATATTTCAATAAAAAATTTTAATTAATTACCATAGAACAAACATTGGGTCGGGTATGTATTTACATGAATTTCTTTGGTATTAAGTTATAAAAAAATATAAATAGAGGTGGTAACCTTCATTCGTTATTTCTGTTTAAAAGCTATTTCAGTCCTCTTTCACATGATACCAAATTTGTTTAATTTGGATAAGCGGTTTCTTTATTTTCCGGATAGGACGTTTATTTCGGAATAAAAAATATTAGGCCAAATTTAATTCGGAAAAAATAACTGTTATTTTCTGTCCCTGGAATATTGTGCAAGTGCACAGACGTATATCTAACCAGTCACAGAAGAAAGCATTAAAAATCAGTTACAAAAACTAAAATTTAAAAATGCGGATGACGTGAGAAATTCCGAAACAACCAAAAGAATGAGAATGAAGAATTCTTTCGGTGTTAAAACAACGATTGTGCCATGATGCTAGATTGTGAAGATGAAAGTCAGGAGGCTACATCCGACATTTGCAGATCCGATGAAATTCTCAAAAAGTAATTGTTGCACCGCAATAAAAGTAAATATATATAACAGAAAATCCTCTCACCTGGTGCAGTGTCAATCGAAAAGAATTTACAATTTTGTCAATTTTAAAATTTTCAAGTTTGTCGCCTCGAGCGAGTAGTTATGTATATATCGCGCAGGTTTGATTTACGACCCTTCAAGAAGTTTTTAAGAAGTATAATCTTCCAATTTCTAAATTCAAGTATCATGAGTTTAATTTTGCCCGAATACAAATTTTCGGGTGAATTTTTTTTCGGGCAAGGCAGATTATTACAAATTATTAACCTTTCCACTTTTTATTTACCTAAATAACCTAATTTACCCACCTAAATTATTTCTTAAAAATACATGACATCCGCATCCGCATCCGCGGATGTTAGCTTTTAAACATCCGCATCCGCGGATGACCAAGGCACTGTCTTAGCTCTTTGGTTATCCTTTCGGTAGAAAGGTCATTAATCTCTTAAACAGGGATGTAACCAGGTTGTTCGCTGCATATTGAACCGGTAATATACAACAGATTGCGTCTGGATGGGGTTGCCCACGAGACATCGGAACGCACTATGTGCTACTGTCCGGCGTGAACCAAAAAAAAAATTATGCATTTTAGGTCGTTATACTCGATCCCTTAAGTATAAGAAAATTTTAGCATTCATTCGTCCCTTGTTCCACTACCATATTTTTAGGGATAAATCGATACAAGTAAATCCAAGTACATACTCGATACCTTTCCCAATTTACCAAGTATTTTTGTACTCGATACTTTTTACTGCGATCCGATAGGTATCGAAAAAGTACTTGTATCGGAAGCGCAAAACTTATTATGCTTCAGCATCTTCTTTGAAAAGCAACCCATTAGAGGAATTGGAAGATATGCGCAATACATTTCCGCGGCTATATAAGCAAGCCCGTCTATACAGTGTTGCCGTTGTGCGACCTAAGGGGCAGTTTGACCCTTTTTGAGCGCCAATATCCTCTAACCCGATTTTGAAAATTTTGATTTTTTGGCCCTTTTCCAAAATTATGTGCGAGCTTTGCCCCTATTCAGAGGCTTTTTTAGGAAATATTAACAGAACCATGCTATCAAAAAATATTTCCTCCTGTAAGTATGAAGAAATGCATCACTTAAAATTTTTGAGGGAAATGTAACTCTTCTCGATTTATGTGTATGTTTGCAACCTTGTTTTGTGAAAAGTTTGTCCCACTATTTTCTTTTTAAATTCAACAAATTTATTCTTTTACTAGTAAAGAAAAGCAAAAATAATATGGTGACCCTTTTTTTTGTCAATGAAACCCTTTTTTCGACTTTCTGAAAATTCTCAACGGCAACGCTGCGTCTATATATAACAGTTGTTGGATCATCTGTCCCTTGCGAGAGGCTTTTCTCAAAAACAGATACAACTATATTAAAATCTCGAAACCACCTTTCAGGAAAACACTTGAAAAAGTTGATATTTTGGGGAAATATAACAAAAATGGAGTTATTTTGTTAAACTTATTTTATATGAAAGAACTTTATCTATTAATCTTGTAAAAATGTATTTTATTGTTTTTTGAAATCAAATACTATAGAAAATGAATTGTTGTCTTAAATTTTTGTCTGAAAAATTATTAAAAGATAAATAATCTTGTTGAAATACATATTTTTTGTGAAAAAAAAACAATATAATTACTTTGAAAAATATGCAAAATCGTAGTCTATTTACAAGTACTCGATTCCTTTCCGATACTGAGTAGGTCTCGATACCTTGTTTGATACAAGTGCAAGTACTGATTTGTGTAATACCTTGATGGTACCGATTTATCCCTACATATTCGTGACTAGATAAATATATAGAATTTGTTGAGGACCCGGAAATCTATTGTGCCCTCCTTCTGTCTACAACACCTCGAGTAGCCCTAATGCAATTGCAAAATCTAGCAGGTCATTTGGTGACATCGAGTGTATGTGATTCGTCTACGGGGTTAAAGACCCTAAGTATTTCTCCCGTCTTCTCGATACTGCAGCGCATTCGAGGAGTAGGTGCTCAGGAATTTCAAATGTATTATTACCACAATTATTACCTATATATTCGCATCTTCATGTCTATCTGGATATCTGGTTATATTCTTATGTTTTTATTCATGCACCAACAATAAATATGTATGGCTCTAAGCAATTTTGGAAGACCTACAGGCGCCTGTTCTTAACCCCAAGCTTGCCTGCCATTCGTGATACAAAAAAGTTAGAATTGGAATTACTTAAATTTTTTCGTTTATGACTAACTATTTTTCGGATGTGCATATCTACATATGAATATTTGTGCTAGAGCTAGGTTTATCCGCATGTTCGGATATTCGCGTATACGGGTAAAATTTGCATATTATAAACCGCATTTGAACGGATTCGTAAAATTGTTCCCCAAAATTACTGAATCTTTAGAATCGCAAAATAAATAATAGAACACTTTTTAATACTCAAATAATTTTTATTTTATTGTTAATTTTTAGTTGCGGTTATCCGAATATCAAAACCAAATATCCGGACATCCGGATATATATTCAGTTACTCGAATATCCGAATAGTCCGAAAGTCCGGACAGAACTCCCAGCCGTAATCCATATGCATACATGCATATGTACATATGTAATGGTACATAAGGACGCGCAATAAGTCCATGAAAAGTCTTTACGAGTAAATGAAGTAGCAGTTAAGTTGAGTGGCCCGCGCGTATCAATGCTAACTTTCAATTAGCGTCATCCATCCCTGGAACGTTAAAAATCACCAGACACGATAGTATTAAACGTGTGTAACAGTTAATTTCTTTTCTCCCTTTCCCCTTCTCCTTACTTCAATTACTAAGCTCCTGTACTTGCGTTGCATTTGTGCACATGTGTGGCATTCGAGAAATTTATGTGGGGAGTCTTTATTTTGAAGATTTCCGCATTTTTTGCAATTTGCCGCAACTAGCATAGTATTTCACCAGCTTAGGGGAGAAAGATCAATTGCCAAAAAACCTTCCACACAGAAGGTTCAAAAGAGTACTTTTTACAGAATTTAAATCGGTTAAGCCGTTTGGTCAGGCATCGCCGTCATACGGAAAACATTTCATTTTTATATATATAGATTGGAGAAATGGGAATCTTTTTTGATTAAAAGTGATTTTTCCCACTGCGCGGTGGCCGAGTAGTTTGATGTGCGCACTACCCCTCGATATATCCAGGGTTCGATAGGAAATTAGAAGGTGTAGAGGGAGCAAGGGATGGTGGTGCAGCGGGTAAAGAGTCTCAAACAAGTAGTTAAACTGGATGTTTTACCCTCGTCGATGTCGCATAATTTTGTATTGTGCATATGTATGGTTTGCTTGTGTATTATAATAACTTGCATGTGCAAGTAAAAAAAACCCTGAACCCTAAACCCGAGCTACTGGATCCTACTTAACGCGCAGTAACTCTTTTGTGTTTGTTTTTCAATGACAAACTTCAAAATTGTAAAGGGAGATTTGTACGCAACAGTACAAAAATAATGTGGGACGCCGTTTGTACTTTGAATACAACAAAATGTCAATAACCTGAACAATCGCAAGGAAGCGTGTAAGATAATCATCTGGTGGCTATGGCGCCATGATAAAATTTTACTGACGGGGCAAATATTGAATTTGTATGTGTAGATACACAATGTAGCTTATTTGAGATTTGAGGGGAAAGCAACGTTAGAATCGAATAGTTAGGAAATGGGTTAGTCATGCGGGTACAAATACAGAATACTGATAGCTGAACGAAGTGCACATTTCCAAGCATACAAAGGTACATATCTATGAAACTAAAATCCCGTAAATGCCTCAGTTCGCACGAATTGCACGTAACTTTTATCAGAGGCGATAGGTAAATAGCTTGGCCTGTATCGAATGAAATATTCATAAATATACAATCATTATAAGTAGGCAAACAAGCGGTAAAAGCATATTTTTGCTATTGGAGATCGACAGCTGTCTAGTTTGATATTAAACAAAAAGACAAGTGATTCACCTATAATACTTCCCTTCAACATTCCACTTACTTAATTAAAGCTATAACTCTCGACTACTATCCCTGAAAATACCATCTCTGCAACTGATGGTCACTTATGTATAGTCATTTATCACCTTTTGTTTCTTTGCTAGAGCTTCTCAAATATTGCAAAAAACGCGATTTTTTGACACTTTCACACTTATATATATATGTATCTATGCACATATGTATGTATCTATGCACATACATATCTATGCACATATGTACATATCTATGCACATACATGCATATGTACTTACATATGTATGTATATCAGCATTTTAGTTAAAAGTACGTTTTGCTCGTCGCTCTCTTCATCATTCCACTACGTTCCTGTCCTAAGTTTTATTCTGATACCACAACTGTACTCTACTCTACTGCCCGTAGAGTACTCTACTGTCAAATACCTTTTACTCGCAGTAGTTGCGGAAGGCAAAGTAAATACTCTACGCGTCTTGCTATTGATCGGTAGTTTACCCTGTGGGGAAAATCTCTAGTTCTGAACTGGTGCGCTTCTAGTACATTTAGACCCAGTACTGGTTCGCGATAAATCTCTTTTGCATGCAAGCAACTGGCGAATTTAACATGGCGATGTCCTAGGAAGTGTCAATTGCCCCCCGCTGATCCCTTTTTCGATAGTTCCGAACTAGTCGTAAATTCTATAGTTCCGAACCAGTTCTAAAATCGACAGACGAAAGAAAAAAGTATCATGATTTTTCAATGTTTTTGGTTCTTCCGTGTGTGCGATTTTAAGTTATTTTGGAAGGAATGTGTTTTCAATTTGAAACTAAATTTGTTTGATTCCAGACGTTCCCAAGATGTTGAAATGTTAACACAAATTTTAGTTTTGTATTACCAAACTATGAAAAGGCATCTGCGAAGCACAGAATAGAAGCGTATTTGAACGAAAACGCCGCCGAACACATAGCTATGTAAAGTAAACAAGCCCCCCGCTGCATCCCTTATTCGATAATTCCGAACTAGTTCTAAATTCGACAAATAAGATCTAGTTCGTTCTGCATCCCTTTTTCTATAGTTCCGAATCATTTCTAAATTCGTCACTTTAGATATAGATTTCTAGTGAAAAAAACTGAAAAAAATTAGTTTTTTAAAAGTACCACTTTTCGCCGATTTTGGATTGGTAGGGATCTAGTTCCTATCGAACTAGTTCCTTTTTGGCGATAAAGACCTAGTACGGAACTAGAAATTTGATTCACTAGTCCGCGGTTTCCCTGCAGGGTTACGTACGCTTGCAGAAACTGGTTTATGCTTACTCACACTTGACCCGAACGATGAGAGTAAAGGAGGGAAAGTATTTGCGCGGCGATCGGATGTCTTGTTAGGCCGTTTAAATGGAATTGCGCAGGACTTTAGTACATATATATATACATTAGACTGCGTCACCAAAAAGCGTTGCGATTTTCCCGCCGGGATTACAAAACTTATTATATTTTAAGACGTCCCCCAAAATATTTCGGAAAAATATTAAAATTTAAGCGAGCTGGACCGATTGGAAAGTACCTCCAAAAATGGAGTTTTTTATGAATAATCATAGTTTCTTAAAGAGCTTTTTGAAAATCGTGCCCTCAGATGACAAAACAGATTAGGCTTAAAAAATCTCCATAAAAATATTTAAAAACCGTTTCAATTTAGACTTATGGGATCTCGGTAGAAAGGTATTTTCCCAATATTTTTATTTATGTGGAAAAAATACCATTCGTATCCCAATCTTTTTTTCAAATACCAACACATCTTAATTCAACTTTGAATGATGTTCGTTCATTCTACCTTTCTCGTTCATCCCTTGAATGAGCTTATTAGCAAAGAAATAAAAAGGGTGAGGAAATAGCTTTCCAATGATTCCTCACAAGTCTAAATAGGAAGAGTTTAGGTCCAGTTATTTAAGTTTTTCTTATACCAATCTTTCAAAAAAGTTAAAGAACAGCATCAAAAATCTCATTATTACGATTCTGTTCAAAATTTTATTTTTATTTTTTTTTAATATTTTTATGTAAATTTTTTAAGCTTAAACCGTGAGGGGATTTTTTCAAAAAAAAAATCTTTAAGAAACAATTTTTATTCATAAAAACTCCTAAACAACTTTTTGGAGGTATTTTCAAATATGTCCAGCTCGCTTAAATCTTAATATGTGTCCGAAATAGNTGCTTACTCACACTTGACCCGAACGATGAGAGTAAAGGAGGGAAAGTATTTGCGCGGCGATCGGATGTCTTGTTAGGCCGTTTAAATGGAATTGCGCAGGACTTTAGTACATATATATATACATTAGACTGCGTCACCAAAAAGCGTTGCGATTTTCCCGCCGGGATTACAAAACTTATTATATTTTAAGACGTCCCCCAAAATATTTCGGAAAAATATTAAAATTTAAGCGAGCTGGACCGATTGGAAAGTACCTCCAAAAATGGAGTTTTTTATGAATAATCATAGTTTCTTAAAGAGCTTTTTGAAAATCGTGCCCTCAGATGACAAAACAGATTAGGCTTAAAAAATCTCCATAAAAATATTTAAAAACCGTTTCAATTTAGACTTATGGGATCTCGGTAGAAAGGTATTTTCCCAATATTTTTATTTATGTGGAAAAAATACCATTCGTATCCCAATCTTTTTTTCAAATACCAACACATCTTAATTCAACTTTGAATGATGTTCGTTCATTCTACCTTTCTCGTTCATCCCTTGAATGAGCTTATTAGCAAAGAAATAAAAAGGGTGAGGAAATAGCTTTCCAATGATTCCTCACAAGTCTAAATAGGAAGAGTTTAGGTCCAGTTATTTAAGTTTTTCTTATACCAATCTTTCAAAAAAGTTAAAGAACAGCATCAAAAATCTCATTATTACGATTCTGTTCAAAATTTTATTTTTATTTTTTTTTAATATTTTTATGTAAATTTTTTAAGCTTAAACCGTGAGGGGATTTTTTCAAAAAAAAAATCTTTAAGAAACAATTTTTATTCATAAAAACTCCTAAACAACTTTTTGGAGGTATTTTCAAATATGTCCAGCTCGCTTAAATCTTAATATGTGTCCGAAATAGTTTGGTGGACGTCTTAAAATATAATAGGTTTTATAATTCCAATGGAAAAACAGTGGGGAGTGATGCAGTTTAATATATTTACATCCATGCGTACATATGTACTTACAAATATTCGGAAGACATCCAAAATGTTTGTATCACCCCGGCACACAAGAATTTGTCATCTTGTTGGTCAGATATACTTACGTTTTATTAGTGCACCTACAAAACATTCGCATTCGCAAAAGCTCCGCATTGGTTGTTACAAATTCGAATGTTAAAATTAATGCGGAAGCTCCACTGTTGCTAATAACGTCTAAAGCAGAGGTTCTCAAACCTTTCTTTCTCGTAGACCCCTTTCGAAGCTCTAATCGTTTCGGTGGAACCCCGCTGCTAAATTTGTAACATATTCGCAGAGCTCGTCAACAAATGTGAAGATTAGACCAAACGATGTAAATGCATCGCGGGTGAGTTCCAAGTTAAATTCGGAGTGGCAAATCTAAAAATAAAATATTTCTTGTGTTCTATTATTAAAATAATGTGATTACACGCTTGCAAGTTTAAAAAAACAGAGCTCGTAAGCCATCAAAGTACTCTCTCGCTCTGAGGAGTTATATGTTTTAAGGGCACTCAGAGCGATACCGTTATTTACATTCTCTTCACCATAAGCTCCTCACATGTTCGGCTCACTCAAGAATTTGCATTCGGCGTATTTGTAAAATAGTTTATTTGTATTGATAGCATCATTTTTATTTTTATCGCTCCGAGTTTTGAAGTGATCCGAAAAATATTTATCACTCACATTCTTAAAGCACAGAGCTTGAAACAACCATGATACAAAAAAGAAGGTAGTTTCAATATACAACTTTTGACGGATAATGAAATTTTTTGAAGTTTCATTAGTTGTGAGTAATATGAACGGCCTTGCCACTTCGATAATATTAAAATAATAGATCGGAGTATTTTCTTTCCCATATTTATACCAATGTAATAACATTTCAAATCAAAAACCATTATCAGTGTTTGGTACTTTTTTAGTTACGTGGTTCGCACCTTTTTTTACTAAAAATATTTAAAATGTAAACTGTTAAAGGAGACTTCATCTTAATTGCTCTTTTCATTTTGTAATAAAAACCACGCGCACGTTATTCTGTTATTTTTTTGTTTTCTTATTTTGAATGCAATCTTTCGATTCGAATCTTAAGAATGTTCTTCCCAAATAAAACCTTTTTATATTTCGGTTCAAATTTACTTTTAAATTTCTCATAAGATTTTGCAAAAAATTAGGCTTTGTGATTAGCGCATCATCATTAAATTTCACAAATTTTTAATTTATGCAAAATACCTGAAGAGATCACCCTCCGATAAAAAACTAACAGATCGTCGTTTAAAGTACAAAACCGTGTATCAACAAAATGCACAACTGCGAATGTGAGGTTGCATAAATTGTTTTGTAAAGAGTAAAAACACTCATATTTCAAAATGGTTCTCTTTTTTTACAAAGAAATCTCATTTCAGAACGAATGGATAAGTCTTGAGCCAAGAGCTTGTGTGAGCAAATCCAATTTTTGGCAAAAAATGTCAATTACGCGGTTTTGCCGAACGACGATACGCAGTTTTGTACTTTAAGCGACGATATGTAAGCATACACATTCTTCATGCTTTCTAGAACCTAGTCCTCAACCCCATTTTCGAAATCATGTAGCCGGCATAATTTTCTAGTTCTTCATATTCCACATCATTGAATGTACTGATAAAGGCTGCGTTTCTTTATACATTCCGGATAATCCCATTTCACAGCCGGAATAAAAAGAATGCGTTTGAAATATACGTTAACATATCATCAGGAACGTTCTAAAGAACCAGTAAACAAAAAAGTTTATTCCGAAAAAATTTATTCCTGAATGAATAAAAAAATTCAGCGAAAATCTTCTGGTTAAAAAAAATATTTCTTGTAATGATCTGGTAACATGAATTTGATGAAATGTCATAATTTTATTAAAAGTCAAATGGTTAACAACAACAACGAATGTCATTAAATTAAACTAACTTCTTTTTTGTATCATGGAAACAACAAACCCGAAAAGCTTTTTTCGCCAAACTTTAAATTCAGAAACTGACAATAGCGAAAAGACCTAATCTATAAAAATCGATGGCGAACAACTAAGCAAGCAAGAAGCACACAAAGTGTTCCACCATCTCAGGATAGGCAAATAAAGTTGTAATTTACGCCTATCGCAGTTAGGTGTTTGGGCCACGTGAAGTGAACTGTCAGCAGTCTAACAAGTTGTATGCAGTCCCGACTATCAATAAGAGAAAAAAACGAAATAGACCTTCTGCTATTGAAGGAAACATCAGTTTTGCCCGCCTGTATTCCCTCGATGCCTCTCAGTCATTCCTGAGCGAAGTATTCACCCAGTTTCTGATAGTGGCTTCGTTGATTGAGGTGGGGAGTGCTATAGTCGGTTTCAGATCGAGGAATACCTGGTCTAAGCCAACTGTGGCCAAATTGGCAGATGTCTCATTACCAGGTACTTCCGAGTGACCTGGCACAGAGTAAAGCAAGCTTCTTATGTTTACCAACATAATTTATTAAAGACTTGCATTTCCGAATCAGTCTGAAAGTACTTAGTTAGAGAGATGGCCAATACCTTAAGTGCAGCTTGGCTGTCCCTGCAGACACGTAAACTCCTTGACTTTCTCTTCCTATGTTCTACCATGAGGATTGCAAATACCTCAGCCTGGAAGCCCGAATCATATTCGCCAAGAAAAGTGAAGCTTATTACCATTAACTCCGAAAAAGACCTTAGACCCTGACGCAGAGTCAGTTTTGGTACCATCAGTAATGTGTGAGTCCTGGCTCAGTGCTGAGATTAAACCAGCATTCAGCCTCAGGGAACTCAACACTATAGAATCTCTTCAACAAAGGTAATGGTGGCACACTATCGTGTGGCATTGAATAGACACAAATGCTCAAATCTCTGCCGCTAGCAATTTCCGCCTTGCCCCACTGTGAGTTATACCAACATCTCTTTCTTTTTAGTCTGTAGGTGGCTTTTACGGCTTCCCCACGTAAGAAGACCCAAAGTGACGGCAAGTGCAGAAGTGCGTCAAGAGTACTATACACCACTCAACTTTAAGTTAAATCAAGAGGCTACCAAGCAACCATAAGACTTACAACTACGGTTTCCGTTTTAGTCCAAATGGACCAAATTTGGTCCATTTCTTTTCGTTTGGTCCATTGGTCCAATTCTTTTGATTTCACAAGCCTTTGGTCAGGTTATTATCACCCCTTCACTTCATGCAATAGTTTCGCGTTTTTAATTTTTTCTATTTAATTGATGAATATTCCGCCCCATGTTGAATATCGTCATCGTCAGACCATACCATTTACCATTTTTTGGTCCGAAATATAAATTGGAAATGAAAACCGTGCTTACAACTCGTGCACCCCATTATTGTTTTCATGCCAACGTAGACCCCCGTCGAGTCTCCCGTGGGCCCCTGGGGGTCCACCTGGACCACTTTGGGATCACTGGGCTAAAGGCTCAGCATACTTAGCATTGCACGAGAATCGTCACATAAGGAATCTGGTAAATGAACCCACAGTATTACATAGTATGTATAAGTCTGTATTTTTTTGATTTCTATGTAAAAATGACATTCTATACAGTGCAGTGCAAACTACACTGAGGGAAATAATGCATAGTAAAAATTAATACTTTATATTTGATTATCGTTTAAAAATGTTCGAATTTAAAAATAATATATTCATACAAAACTTATTACGCTCGTATTTGACTGTTCACATCTGAGTGTATATATGAGAGTACATACGCACCCCAAGCATTAGCCATGGGTAATAGCGCAATTTTTTTGGCGATAGCTCAATAACGCCAGCGCCACCTGTGGTGTTAGCATACTAACTCAGCGCAACAGCGCAGTGTACTGAATTGAACCCGGCGCCATCTGAGTGTCACCACAGTACCCATCGTCATACAGTGTAGTGCACCATACAGTGGTGTCATATCTATTATTTCTATAATTTTCGGCCCTGAGCAACGCTTGTACCGCCACTCGAATTTAATTGCTAGGCATGTTGTAAATGCAACGATATTCCCATCATTCTTGAGTAAAAGCTTTAAATTTGCGTTCTCAACGCTCAAAAGCAAAACCAAAGTACGTGTAAATTTTCAAAGAGTTAAGGCGAATTGTGTAAGTGCTTCATGTGTTGCTTGGTGTTAATCGCGCTGGCGCTTTCCATATACTGGTGTTGGCGCAGCAACCCCGGCTACGATGTTAACGCAATTGCGCTGCGCAGCGCAGTGTTACCCATGCTTACCAAGCATGCAGAGCACCGCTCTGAGAGCGGTGACAACACACACATTCATACATAGTACATGTTTAACCGTACAAAACGCGTGCTGTGGTGTTGATGGATATTCAACATTTGAAAGCAAATTTATATGCATGGGTGTAGCTGAGTGCGCAAAGATGCATACCACAATTTGTTTATATCCAGAGATGGTCAGGGTTCGAATTCCACTGCAGGCAACATGCAAGTTAAATATTTTTATACCGCACTTGTGTACAAAGGTATATTAATTTTGTTCACATAACGGTTATTTGTAACAGCCAAAACGAATCGAGATAGATATAGAGAAATGTATACATAAATGCTTAGAATGAATAGAGAAATCGATTAAGCCATGTCTGTCTGTCCGTCCGTCTATCCGTCTGTCCGTCCGTCCGTGTACACGATAACTCGAGCAAAAATTGAGATATCTCAACGAAATTTGGTATGTAGGTTTCCGTTAATCCAAGGTAGGTTGGTATTGAAAATGGGCGAAATCGGACTGTAACCACGCCCACTTCCCATATAACGGTAATTTCCAGAAATACGAAAACTGCGATATTTTAGTAACTACTGAAGATAATTTACTCAAAATTGATATTTACAATAATTTTCAGACGAAAAATAAGAATATTATAAATTTTTGGAAAATGGGCGTAGCCACGCCCACTTATGGTTACATGTGTATATCTTGGTAACCGCTGCACCAATTTCTTCCACACCTGGCACAATTGTTGGCCTTGATACAGCATACTAACTGGCCGAAAATTTAAAAAAGCGGA
>NW_016157503.1:93013-107135 GCF_001687245.7 Rhagoletis zephyria
TTTCGGAAATACGAAAACTGCGATATTTTAGTAACTACTGAAGATGATTTACTCAAAATTGATATTTACAACAACTTTTAGACGAAAAATAAGAATATTATAAATTTTTGGAAAATGGGCGTAGCCACGCCCACTTATGGTTACATGTGTATATCTTGGTAACCGCTGCACCAATTTCTTCCAAACTTGGCACAGTTGTTGGCCTTGGTACAGCATAAAAAACCGCCGAAACTTTTTAAAATCGGACAATAACCACGCCCACATCCCATATAACGGTAATTTAGAGAAATACAAAATCTTCGATAAATCAGTAAATATTAAAGCGAATTTATTCAAATTGATGCTTGCAACAATTCTTTACCAAGAAATACGTTTATGGTAAAATTTTGAAAAATGGGCGTGGCACCGCCCACTTATGATTACATATATGTATCTCGCTAACCGTTCTAGCAATTTGTACCAAACTCGGTGTTTTTATTGTGCTTGCCACATGAAAGCAAAACGTTGAAAATTATTGGAATCGGACTAAAATTACGGCCGCTTTTCATATAACAGTAAATTTCAGAAATGCTTGAAACTGCAATATTTCGAAATTTAAGGACGCTAATTTACTCAAAATTGATACACCCCGGCTTACCACCGGGTACCGTNTGGTCAGGGTTCGAATTCCACTGCAGGCAACATGCAAGTTAAATATTTTTATACCGCACTTGTGTANTATTTAATTTTCGTCTCCACCCGAACTTAGACTTTCTTACTTGTTTTTTTTTAGCTTTGTCTGATTATTCCCTTCACGGATGCTTTTTCATAACGAACGCGGTCATTTTAATATGCGCGTAATTGAATTGAATATTTACCAATATACAGTACTTTCGTTGACGTTTATAGTAATATCAATTACGTTTTTATTTGATTTTAATATTTTTTCCCCTCAGTGTATGCATATGAGCTATAAGTACTATGGTATGCTTGCATTTATCTATGAGTACAAATAAGTATGTATATATGAACATATACATGTATGTGTGTTTGTATGCATGACGGTATGGAACAATTTTGGGGTCATTGTCACCAAGGTCGTATTGCCGGGTAATCCAATATCATTGCCATTGCCAACTGGTGTTATTGCTTCACAGCCCGCTATTCGATTGACGTTGGCGTGCGTTGCCGCTGCTTCTACACTTACATATAATGCCATTAGTTTTATTATGTATTTGCTTTAGCAGTTAGAAAATGCGAAATTTTATAGCTGCACTCACATCGGCCTTCCGCAAGGTAGTCACATATACATACATATGTATTTATGTAAGAATGAGTGCTTCACTTGCCAACTCGATTAACTACACCTTTTGAAAAATCTTAATTTTAAGTATAAAAGCACTCCCTATAGTCATAACTAATGTAATATAAAATAATATATAATAATTATAATAACCTTCTTTATTTGAATTATGATATAAGGGAATTTGAATTTATGATATAAAGGGAATTTAAAACAAGTAAGAAAGTCTAAGTTCGGGTGGAGCCGAACATTAAATACCCGGCGCAAGTATTAAATATATGTTTTTTCACCTTTCCGAAAGCTACCGCTAGATGGTAAGCCGGGGTGTATCAATTTTGAGTAAATTAGCGTCCTTAAATTTCGAAATATTGCAGTTTCAAGCATTTCTGAAATTTACCGTTATATGAAAAGCGGCCGTAATTTTAGTCCGATTTCAATAATTTTCAACGTTTTGCTTTTATGTGGCAAGCACAATAAAAATACCGAGTTTGGTACAAATTGGTAGAACGGTTACCGATATACATATATGTGATCATAAGTGGGCGGTGCCACGCCCATTTTCCAAAATTTTACCATAAACGTATTTCTTGGTAAAGAATTGTTGCAAGCATCAATTTTGAATAAATTAGCTTCAATATTTACTGATTTATCGAAGATTTTGTATTTCTCTAAATTACCGTTATATGGGATGTGGGCGTGGTTATTGTCCGATTTTTTTAATTTTCGACCATTTAGTATGCTGTACCAAGGCCAACAACTGTGCCAAGTTTGGAAGAAATTGGTGCAGCGGTTACCAAGATATACACATGTAACCATAAGTGGGCGTGGCTACGCCCATTTTCCAAAAATTTATAATATTCTTATTTTTCGTCTAAAAATTATTGTAAATATCAATTTTGAGTGAATTATCTTCAGTAGTTACTAAAATATCGCAGTTTTCGTATTTCTGGAAATTACCGTTATATGGGAAGTGGGCGTGGTTAAAGTCCGATTTCGCCCATTTTCAATACCAACCTACCTTGGATTAACAGAAACCTACATACCAAATTTCGCTGAGATATCTCAATTTTTGCTCGAGTTATCGTGTACACGGACGGACGGACAGACGGACAGACGGACGGACAGACAGACATGGCTTAATCGATTTCTCTTTTCATCCTGATCATTTATGTATACATTTATCTATATCTATCTCGATTCGTTTTGGCTGTTACAAACAACCGTTATGTGAACAAAATTAATATACCCTTGTGCACAAGTGCGCTCGGGTATAAAAAGAATGTGTGTACATTATCATCGATATGGCAATTGAAACAGTCATATGTATATACATATGTATGTATGCACACACAAACGTGTATACCTCTAAAGAAACGTGGATAATTAGTATGTTTTTAAGTTTCCAGCAATAAATTTCAATAGTCAGAAGCTTCTACTTGCACTTTTTTGCATATATGAATGCAGCATGTATATATACCCTGTGGGGGAAATCTCTAGTTCTGATCTGGTACGCTTCTAGTACATTAAGACCCAGTACTGGTTCGCGATAAATCTCTTTGCATGCAGACAACTGGCGAATTTACCATGGCGATGTCCTACGAAGTGTCAATTGCGCCCCGCTGCGTCCCGTTTTGGATGGCTCTGAACTAGCCCTAAATTCTATAGTTCCGAACCAGTTCTAAAATCGACAGACGAAAGAAAAAAGTATCATGATTTTTCAATCTTTTCGGTTCTTCTGGGTGTGCGATTTTAAATTATTTTCAAAGAAATGATTTTTTTTCAATTTGAAATTAAATTTGTTTGAATGATTATAAGAAATGTACGTTTACATACCTTTGGCTTTAATAAGTTTGCAGAGGTGCTCGCTGTTATTGGTTAGATTCCAGACGGTCCCAAGATGTTGATATGTTAACACAAACTTTTGTTTTGTATTACCAAACTATGAAAAAGCATCTGCGAAGTGCACAATGAATGTGCATTTCAACGAAAAATACGCCAAACACATATCTATGTAAAGTAAACAAGCGCTGCATCCCTTTTTCGATAGTTCCGAACTAGTTCTAAATTCGACAGATAAGATCTAGTTCGTTCTGCATCCCTTTTTCTATAATTACGAACCAGTTCTAAATTCTTCACCTTAGATATAGATTTCTAAGGAAAAAAATGAAATAAAAGAGTTTTTTAAGAGTACCATATTTCGCTGATATTGAACTGGTCGGGATCTAGTTACTATCGGACCGGTTCGTTTTTGACGATAAAGATCTTGTACGGAGCTAGAAATAGAATCACTAGTCCGCGGTGTCCCTGTGCGGTACAGATGTAAATGCATATGTATGTAAATCTTTATGCATATATGTACGCGCATTTGTTCTCGCTCGTGTTACTTTAGCGGTAATAAAATTTTCTAACATCCACACTTACTTCATTAATATGTATGCATCAGTGTTGCCAACTCGTGAGATTTCGCCCATAATTTGGGATTTTCACAGCATAAAAGGGCGCGTGGAATTTTGCGTCTCATTATGGGATTTTTAGCTAAATACTATTTGTGGTTCTATTAATTTTTTTTATTTGCCGTTAATTTCAACGTGACGGGTGGGACATTTAATCTTGTTTTACCTCAAACTTTAAGTAATTTCTTTTTAACCCTTGATTCGTCATTTGAAACTGTTAACATCTGAATTCAAATATCAGTTTAACACGAAACCAATAAAGTATAAAACTTAGTTATATGATTTATACAGAAAATTTTCATTTTCCCCAAGAGTGACGGCTGAGATATTGACGACAACCACCTCTCTGAGTGGATGGATTCGTTTTCCATTTTAGACAAACTTTATATCAAAATATTTCTTGCATAGCGGCTTTCTCGAATGTAGTTAGTATAATGATAAGGTCCATTTTATGCTTTTATGACATTATTATATTTGAAAAAAAAACTCTTGTGACGGGTGGGACGATATTTTGTGACTGGTGGATCGAGTCACTATTGAAGACACATAGGATGTTTGCACTTTTCCCCATAAAATGAGGAATTGCATATTAAATCCGTTTGAAACTTGCACTTCATTGCAGTAAATTTGTTGGGGCTATAGAACTGTATACCTAAATATGTTTTAAAGAGTTACATCCAAATTCATAAAAAATAAAGAACATTTTAGCTGCTTTATAAATCGAAAATTTTTATGAAAATGTCACTCTGTAACCCTCTTTAAACTTATTTTATTTTTTATGAGTAAGGCCATTTGATTAAAAAATACTGAATTTTTTACGAAAATTTGTTGAGTTTTCCTATATTTTATATAAAGTGTGAATCTGTGATATGATTTTGGTTAAACCTCGGACGGTATTTTTATAGAAAAATACCAAAAAAATTATCTCGATAAACCTTACGAATATTTAAAAAAAATCAACACGTGGTCATTTGTTTGAGTCACTGTATCTTCTTAAAAACTTGGGGATTTTCGAATTTTAAAATGGGATAAACAGGGCGTTTTTCAAAGGAGTATGGGATTTTCGTACCTTTGGAGTTGGCAACACTGGTATGCATGTATGTACAAACCTTTTTTTTTCAAATTAACGTAAGTACTTGTCTACTTCGACGTTTGCAAATCTTCTGTATGTATGTATTTTCATATTCCTGAGTAGTTTTGCGGTGAATACCTCACTGTCTTGCCAGTCACTTTCAGTGCATACTTAGTGAAATGAATGAATGACCTTCAACTTGGCCGCCCGGGTAATGAACTGCCCGGCCACATTTTGCAATAAAATTCATTGACAACAACTACATATAACACTGCAATAAAATTTCCTACGTTTTGTACATATATACATTGTTATCAGCGGGTTTTGTTAGGTTTTATATAATTATTTTTTATTATTCTCTGTTCAAAAAGAAATTAGTCGGATTTTAATGTATTTATTGTAGAAAGACTTTTAAAAACTGACTTCAAATTAAATTTTCTTTATGTGCTTTTATTAATGCGAACTCTATCCATCGAGTTTAGCTACGAGCCAATACATATGTACATTCCTGGGGTATTGATAAGTTTGAATCCGTAGAGAAACTCCTGCGTTTATTTAAAAAAAAGTTAATATTTCTTCCATCTACTACCCCAAACTATATGTTGCACCTGGAAATTGGGTTATGCCCTAAATTTTTCCGTGCCCATATCTTCTTTATTGGGCCTTGTTTTAGTCTGCCATCTAACAGACTGCCTCGCATCGTGGGCGAGGAGACAGTGCGACAAGGTTTGTACTGGATCAAAGAGTGGTACAATATTTATCCAAGTGTTAATATGGAACCGGTTTCTGGCCTGCTCCGCTTAAAACGAACACCAGTCCCAGACGCATGACCTTTAGCCGGACTTAATACCTACAGGCCCTACCTACTTTAATGATGACTATACTGCATATGCCATGAACCAAAAATAAAAGATCACGCCATCTTCTTAGTAGCCCGTTATGATCGAATTTAGGAAAAAAGTTGCGCGACTTTGACATTAGCCGTTTATTTACATTTGTTCGTTGTTTCCAATTTGGTGGTGGCTTTTTACTGTAATTTTCTTAATTTTCGCTTGTGACAACGTGTGCACACATAAGGTAAATAATAATTTAACACAACGACATGATTTATAAAAGAATTTGCATAATAAAAATTATTATTCATGCGTTCAACAATTACGCGTTTTTTTGTTCTCTTCGTTGTTTACTTCGTACAATAAAGATGGCGTCGAGATTTCAGCAGCTAGAAAATAACTTTTTTCTTTCTTTCGGGAAGGCGTGATCTTGTGTCTTTCGTTCATGTGCATATGCTATAAGTCTTATTTTTCGCGCAGGAAGTGGCTTGTTAAATCTTAATGCAAGATCTTTTAAAAATATTTCTACTAAAACCTGCTCTATTTGGAATTTGAGAGCTGTTGAAGAGACCTAAAAATTCATTGGGATATGCCATATATACAAAAATATTCAGTTCGATTGTTTTAGTGAGAAAGCTTTGGACCTGCCAAGAGTTTTTAATTTTCTTAAAGATGGTAGCTCTCGTTCATTGCATAAAATAGAGAGAGCTTATTGTAAATGAGTTTTCTAAAAAAAAAATAAAATAGTTCTAAGTGCCATGCAGACAGAGAACATTTATTGTTATTGTCGATAATCTTTTATTTACATATTTAAATTTAAATTTTAAAGTTTGTTCGAATTTCTCAAAACTTGTAATTCAGGATCTGAAGAAAATAAAAATAAAATACTACTATTACAATGACACTTGGAATATATAAAAACGTAGTAGCGAAAGCAAGGAAAAACACGCTTTAACCCTTTCCCTGCATTTGTACTATATATTGTACATTTAATTTTTTGTAACATTGGAAGCGTGCTACTAAAAATCTTATCAATATTTTTGAAAACAAATTAAACTTTATGAAGTTTTGGAATGCCCTGAATAGTTTACGTAAAACCAAAATCGAAACCGTTTCAAAAATATTTTTAGAATTTAATTAAAAAATAGACTGTTTTATAAAATTCCCGTGACACGGAAGTTGTGGTAATTTACTGTACAAAAAATACGTGAAAGTTAAGTAAAATCGCTAATAAAAGCACATAGTATGGAAATATAAAAAGCATTTCCTTATATAAAAATGCTAAAATTAAACCATCATGATTTAAAATATTTTTCCCGAGTGGTCAAAAAAAAGTACAATATATTGTACATTTACACTGAAAGGTTGTAAGTGTCTTGTACAATATATTGTACAAACGTCCGGAAGGGTTGCAGTTGAACACGCAATTAGGGTGGTTTTTGCCGTGGTTTTTGAAGAGCTTATGCGCTGTTGTTGCAATAAAGGGTAGGGTTTTTGATTTCTTGATCTACTGAAGGCAGAAAAACCGGGAAGATTTATTAAAATGGATCATTTGTATTTTATATTGTAATTGTATCTGAAATTTTCCAAAATTTCTTTATATACTTCTCTTCTCATGGAAAAACTTAAAATTTTTTTCATGCAAATCTTAACTAGAGATACTTAAAAAGATATAAAATATTAATTTCAAATATCTGCAGTATAATTAATTATTTTGTACATAAATAAGTTCATTTTCAATGAAGTAAAAGTTTTATTCCATCAAACTTAGTGAAATATTTATTAAGTTTTCTTGAGTGCTTTTACTCCTTTGCGGACTTTTGTACAATATATTGCACAAATTTTAGGTAGCCCTAATAGCTACCCAAAACAATTTTTGAATATTGTTTTTTTACTTTTGGTATTATGAGGCTCTATGATCCATGTAATTAAGAGGAAAATTTTTTATATTCATCAGGGACGGATTTGACCGGAAAGGGTTAAAGCGGTATGTGAAGAAGCCAAGTCAATATATTATAGGAATTTGGTTAAGAGAATAGATAAATAGTTATAGAGATAGTAAAGAGTGGTGGAAAATAGCAAGAGAAATTCGAAATCAGCCATTGAAAACGAGTCTTCCAAATTTCGTCAGAGGAGTTAAAGGTCTATTCTATGAGATTATTGAATCCTGAACAAACCTCTCTAGATATCCATTACGCTTTTAATTGGAATGTAGATTGCGAACTGGACAAAGAAATAGCACTAAACGAAATTGAGATGATATTTCCGAAGGTGAAGGCGCCGGGAGAGGACCGAGTTTCATATGAATTAAAAAAAAAATGCTCCAGTGGAGCTGTTGATGGAGCTTTCAAAAGCATACAACGTATTGTTAGACAACGGGAAGGTAGATGAGGCATTTGCAAAAAGTATAATTTATCCAATATATATAATTCTATAAGGTCGCTTGAAAGTCGTTAATGTTCAAATTAGATACAGTATCTTCAAAAACTGTAAGGTTCAGAAAGCATGTAATGTAACACGAACTCGGCAGTATGGTCGGGGAGCGAACTTTCCGAAATCTTTGGAACAGTTAGCTTACTCTCACCTATTATTTTCGCGTTGTGCATACATAAATGATTTATATGAATATTTGGATGGTAGGATTGTAGGTATAGAAGGTACAAATAAATTGCTATTATATTCTGATGATATTGTAATATTGGCAGATGATATAAAACGCTACAGAAAATGATACATAATCTGAAGGAATATTGTAGTTTATGAAATGTGTAAGTTAATTTGGCGAAATCAGAAATCATGATTTTCAGAAAGGGAGGCAGGGCTGCCAAGAACGAAAAATTGTATTTTGGCAGCGAACTAATAAAAGTCGCCTCTGAGTACTGCTACCTGGGAGTAACACTAAGACTAACTAAAAAAGAACGTTAGAACCCAAAAACAGTATAAGTACTCCCTGGCAAACCTTTTTGAAAAAGCCGAACGTATCACTAAGATCGAAATGAAAAATTTTCCTAGCAGTTTGTAGAGCCATTCAAACTTATGCCGCACAGGTTTGGGGTCTTGGACAGTTTGAAGAGGTCGACAAGTTAATGCTCTTCTTTATTAAAGAGTGCTACGTTTGCCAAACTTTACACCAACGTACATAATAATGCTAGAAACAGGACTAGTAAATGGGTAAATATTTAGTCTAGATCTACATTTACGATACATAAGTAAAACCATGTTTGAGTACGGTAACGACGGATTACCTTGGAAGCTATCTAATCTTCGCAAAAACTTTTCATGAGCAAATGAACTAAATCAAATTGGCAAGGAACTGCAGCTAAGTTGGACCAGTAGTAATTTGAGTAAAAGTAACCGTGCGCGTCCGTTAGAAAAGTTGAAGCAAAAATATTTGGAGGGGTGGCATGCGAAAGCCGGGCAAACAGACAGAGTTTATAAAATTTTAACTATAGTGCGGGACACCTTTATACAGCAGATGGTTATAGTCAAGACCAGATTATGCGGATTTTTAAGGCCCGTAGTAATTTAATCGAATTAAATGATAACGGTTTCTTAAATACAATTAAAATAAAATGGTCAACATTTTCTAGGAACGTGCTCTGTTTTTTGGGAGTTTAGAAAATATTATCTAGGCAGGAGTATATTAGAAGAAACAGAGGTAATAAATATACTGAATTGTAACATAGACTTAAGAAAGCTTGTAAATTATATTAGAGTGCAGTAGAATACAGAAAGTTCCTTATTTCAGAATTCAATTATAATTAAAAGGTCGTATGAGAAGTTACACAGTTCCCACTGACGGCAAGAGCTGTAGTCGTATTCCATACTTTTGATATATTGTCTAGTTATATAAGTACATTTGTGAAGCAACTTTAATAGAACAAATTTGCATCAAAAACTGCATTTATTACGTTGTTATACACATAAAAAGTTCCTTTTTCCTAGCAAAGGGGGCAGTATAATTGTATCTCGTGAACTACCTATAAAAAGACGGCATTAATTTGGCTCGTACTTGTATGAAATTGGAGCAGGATATTATGTTACTCATACGCCATATCGTACTTAGCAGTATTCGTACCAGGGTTCGGATGTTTTCTTCATTTTTTGAGCTCTCATTTTAGCCCCTTGCTCGCTCGTTAGTTTGCTCTGAGCTTGCGCAACTCTCCGCGCATCAGCTGAGGCAGTTTGCAAACAAGTACTCGTTAAGTACAAGCGTACGCTCTGAGTAGCCAGCAAAAGAGTAAGCAAACGAGGGCAGCGCAACCCTGCAAATATCGTTGGACCATGTAGTCTATTTGTGGTATATTGGAGTACTTACAAAAGTGTTCCTCTGTCATGCTGTAGCGGACCAACTCGTGTCTCTGCGCCAACTTATCGTTTGTTATCCGATCACTGCTCGTGTTTTAACGAAATGTGATTGAAGTTGAACATTTGAAAGCACATTTTTATGTCTGGCTGTAGCTGAACGTGTAGAGATGCTCGCTGTTAGTTGTTGGCTCCCAGCATGTTCGGGTTCGAATGCCGTCAGAGGCGACATGTAATTTTTAATTTTTCTTTTTGGTTTTTATAAATTTTGAAAAAGCATCTGAGAAGTGAAGAACAAAAGCGTATACAAACGAAAAAATATAGCAACAATGCTATTGTTAATATGTTGGAGTAGTTTTGTGCTACTCTGATGTAATGCAAGGACCATGTTAATTGGACCATATTTTTATATGAATTGTGGTTAATTTTGGAGTACTCCTTGGTCCTTAGGGTACTCTTTACACGCATGCATGGAGTAGTCGCGATTTTTGCAGGGAAGAGCAGAGTGGCAAGCAGAGGAGCACCTTATTAGCTCTGCCCTCGTGTACGCGTCGTTGCCAGCGAGGCACTCATTTGCAGCAGCTGACGAGCGAGGCGAGAAGATAGCATTTTCATTCGATTTTCGCGAAGAAAAGCCTTGAATGTATTAAACGTGCGCTCGACGTGAGTTGATACGAGTGGCGGTAGAAAAGTTGTGAGGTAGAAAAAGACAAAAACCATTTATATAAGAAATCGGAATTGCCAACCTTGTAATGTAAAACAAATTTAGTCAAAGTTTGTATGAAGTAGAGAAGGAAGAAAGTGTTTGTATAAATAAGTAGAAGTAAATAAGCAGAAGAACGTAATATAAAAGCAAGCGAAATATACAAAGCGCTGCATTTCTATATGGTGTCAATGTACATAGATATGTATTTATAAAACAATAATCTTTGAAAATATTTTATTCTTTTCTTTACTTTACTTTATATACGAGTATATTTTTCCATTTCAAGGAGCAAGAAAAATATTGCATTATAAAAAAAATATCATTTGTTTTAAAAGCAAACTCGAAATAAATTAACGAAGTTACCCAGATATCAATTGATTTTTATGAGGAAACAGTAATTACTCAGGATCTGAGTAAGCGGAATTTGATTAATTATATTTTTTGACTAATCAAGGTTATGATTAATTAGCAAATTATTTAGTCGATTAATCGCACATCCCCAATGTAAATAATAACAAGTAAGAAAGTCTAAGTTCGGGCGGAGCCGAACATTAAATACCCGGCGCAATTATTAAATATATGTTTTCCACCTTTCCGAAAGCTACCGCTACACGATAAGCCGGGGTGTATAAATTTTAAGTAAATTAGCGTCCTTAAATTTCGAAATATTGCAGTTTCAAGCATTTCTGAAATATACCGTTATATGAAAAGCGGTCGTAATTTTAGTCCGATTTCAATAATTTTCAACGCTTTGCTTTTATGTGGCAAGCACAATAACCATACCGAGTTTGGTTCAAATTGCTAGAACGGTTAGCGAGATACATATATGTGATCATAAGTGGGCGGTGCCACGCCCATTTTCCAAAATTGTATCATAAGCGTATTTCTTGGTAAAAAATTGTTGCAACCATCAATTTTGAATAAATTAGCTTTAATATTTACTGATTTATCGAGGATTTCGTATTTTTCTAAATTACCGTTATATGGGATGTGGGCGTGGTTATTGTCCGATTTTAAAAATTTTCGGCCATTTGGTATGTTGTAGCAGGACCAACAACTGTGCCAAGTTTGGAAGAAATTGGTGCAGCGGTTACCAAGATATACACATGTAACCATAAGTAGGCGTGGCTACGCCCATTTGCCAAAATTTTTTAATATTCTTATTTTTCGTCTAAAACTCATTGTAAATATCAATTTTGAGTGAATTATCTTCAGTAGTTACTAAAATATCGCACTTTTCGTATTTCTGAAAATTACCGTTATATGGGAGGTAGGCGTGGTTATTGTCCGATTTCGCCCATTTTCAATACCATCCGTCCTATGCCCAAAAGAAGTCCACGTACCAAGTTTCGTTAAGATATCTCAATTTTTACTCGAGTTATCGTGTGCACAGACGGACGGACGGACGGACGGACGGACAGACAGTCACCGCTTAATCGATTTCTCTTTTCATTCTGATCATTTATGTATACATTTGTCTATATCTATCTCGATTCGTTTTGCCTGTTACAAACAACCGTTATGTGAACAAAGTTATAATACCCTTGTGCACAAGTGCGCTCGGGTATAAAAATATTTAAGATTTGTATAAGTGTATAAATGTGCATACTGCACACAAAAGTACATATGTGCATACATATGTTGTGTGTTATTCAATGAGTTTCCGCTTACAGCGCAAATGTCGGCTTCATTAAATACCCAGATAAGCCATGTAGCGTTGGAGCAATATGTATGAATGAAACTTTGAGTCATACAATTATAGAATAAGAAAGATGAGGTTATCCCTTTTGATGCAATTACCTACTAATGCATGCAATTTTTTTTTAATATATCCATCATGAGGTGATTTGCAATAAACAAAAAGAATAAATGCTTATTTTGATAACGCGGTTGATTTTCCGGTGAAATTTTAAGAATCTCATCAAGAAATCTGTAAACGATGTACACAATTTATTCAGATGAGTACGCCATTTCGGTAATTTTTTTTAAGTGTATGAAGTTGTAAAAAAAAATCGCGGCTATCCAAGCGGCCAGTATTTTAGCCGCCTCTCATACCGTATGCTCTTTAATGCCAAAACAAGTTCCAGTGCACAGGTTATTGATCCCAAGCAAACAGGCACAGCAACGGACTTTAGTTTAGTCACCCCTAAGCGACCAAATTAAGAAAAAAAAGTCAGCAGTGGCTAAAAGCACACATACATACATCAATATTCGACGAAATTAAAACCGACAAATCAGGTTAATGCATTTCTGCTGTTGTTGTGAATGCATTTTGTACAAAATATTTAATACTTTTAAATGGACATTAGTCACGTACAAGGATTCCAACGGAAATTTTTTGTATTTGATATGCGTACCTACATTTGTATATTGTATTGCATTGTATGTAATTATAGTGTATATTCCTTTTTAATTTATTTTCAAACTGACTAACAATTGGTTGCAGCAGCCGCTGACATCCTCTAATACATACTTTAATGCAATTATTATTTTTTCTTTTTACTTTTAATGCCATTGACGCGCTGAAATAAATCTGCGAAAACAAATCTTTTATGTATAGAGTTCAACATTCTGCAACAATAATAATTAGATTTTTAAACCAAAACCGCCGGCAGTCGCGACCACCAGACAATCTGCTATCGACCACCGTCTCCACAATTAGATATCTGTGTGCATTTGTTTGTATGTATGAACACACTATCCAATTTTTGTGAATAGGAATCCACAGAAGTTCACGAGCACAAAATTTGCAACATTTGAAACAGCTGATCCCTTCCAATTTTGGCACATGTTGTCCATTTGGTAATTTATTTTATGCTTTTTCCGCCTTTTTTATACCCGAGCGCACTTGTGCACAAGGGTATTATAACTTTGTTCACATAACGGTTGTTTGTAACAGGCAAAACGAATCGAGATAGATATAGACAAATGTATACATAAATGATCAGAATGAAAAGAGAAATCGATTAAGCGGTGACTGTCTGTCCGTCCGTCCGTCCGTCCGTCTGTGCACACGATAACTCGAGTAAAAATTGAGATATCTTAACGAAACTTGGTACGTGAACTTCTTTTGGGCGTGGGACGGATGGTATTGAAAATGGGCGAAATCGGATAATAACCACGCCTACCTCCCATATAACGGTAATTTTAAGAAATACGAAAACTGCGATATTTTAGTAACTACTGAAGATAATTCACTCAAAATTGATACTTACAATGAGTTTCAGACGGAAAACATGAATATTATAAATTTTTGGAAAATGGGCGTAGCCACGCCCACTTATGGTTACATGTGTATATCTTGGTAACCGCTGCACCAATTTCTTCCAAACTTGGCACAGTTATTGGCATTAGTACAGAATACTAAATGGCCGAAAATTTTAAAAATCGGGCAATAACCACGCCTACCTCCCATATAACGGTAATTTTCAGAAATACGAAAACTGCGATATTTTAGTAACTACTGAAGAT
>NW_016157503.1:107689-122989 GCF_001687245.7 Rhagoletis zephyria
CAATATTTCGAAATTTAAGGACGCTAATTTACTTAAAATGTATACACCCCGGCTTATCATGTAGCGGTAGCTTTCGGAAAGGTGGAAAACATATATTTAATACTTGCGCCGGGTATTTAATGTTCGGCTCCGCCCGAACTTAGACTTTCTTACTTGTTTCCTTTTGTCCTTTTTTACAATTACTTTTTGTTAGGAAAAACCTTTTCAACATATAGCAAATGAATTATCTCGAAATTATTTGTGTAGGATCACATGCATTTCATGACGCATTTGGATCCTTGCTCCAAATAAATTAAATAGAAATTTATATGTAACAACAAATGTACCTTTAAATAAATAAAATTAAAAAAAAAACTGTTTAATATACCACGCTTCTATAAATGGACTAAAAAACAGCAAATAATATTTCGCAGTCCCATAGAATTTGTTTTGATAACTTTTGATTTTGAAATTTTATCAAACGTTATTATGAGACTATAAATGAAAATCGTGGGGTGTAATAGACTTGAATTGATATGAAAAATGATATATGTATGTATGTATGTGGGTATATGGATATCAGTCGCTTAGAATCGATCTCAAGTTTGTACTTGCGGTGTAGAAGTTTTAGGTCTATGTTATGTATGTAGTTTGACTATTGAATGAAAGAATTAAATGTAATGGTTTGTATTACATGCACTTCACGTTTTTGATTTTCAATCTCATAAATTGTTTATAAGGGCTTTTGCTAAAATTTCAAAATCAAAAGTTATCAAAACAAATTCAATGGGACTGCGAAATATTATTTTCTACTTCTTAGTCCATTTATAGAAGCGTGCTACATTAAAAAGTTGTTTTTTGTTGTATTTATTTTCTACTTTTTAGTCTTGTCTGTGTAAAATTTTGTAGTAGATCTTAAAACAATTTAACGATATTCTGTAAGGAATTGTATTATATCAAACTGACTTTTTACTTATTTTCTCTTAAATTATACATGTATATATATTAGGGTGGTCCTTAAAAATCAAATGAACAATTTTTTTCAGTCTCACCCCCTCAATCGGTAATACTACAGTCACAGATATAACCAGGACCGAAAAGTTTAAGCTTTTGCTTGGAATCGCTTATTTTGCTTTTTCAGGGTTTCCAATCTTAATTAATTGACGATCATGCTTATTTGGCTTACTTCAATGTATAAAGCTAAGTACGGACGTTTTAAGAAAACGGTCAAGAAATAAATTAATATTATTCCGTTTGTATGAATAGTAGTGTCCAAAGAGTTTTGACATCTGATAATTTACAACCTGCTGTCTCCTTTTTACCTTCCGAAATAATGGAACAGGCAAATATTTATATTGAAAACAAGGGTACCTTGCACTCTTCACAAACAAACTTTAGCAAACCATAGTAGAAAGCGTAGCAAATTTCTTAAGAACTTCGTACTGCTTAAGAAAATTTGGCTCAGTAACTTTTGCTTGACTAATTCTTTGGCATAAAAATAGATTTGGTTTTAATTAACCCATAAATTCAGTTGTATTTCTGATTGAATACAAAAATTGTAGACCAACGGTTTGTCTCTACGGGAAGGCATTGGTGTTATTGAAAAGATTAAACACAATTTATCTCAAATGAAGAATAACGAATTTAAAAAAAAAAAATTCAAACGATCAGTGCAGATCTCTATTATTTGAGAATATCAAGCAACACTTGATTATCCATTGTAATTTTTCAATCCTTGAAATGAACTGCATAAAAAACAGTAAACTGTAAACTAAATTTTGTTGCTTTGCGAGCATATTTACAAGCATATTTACCAATGGTTTGGTGCTTTTCTAAGCGCTTAAAATGGATTTTATTCTTGCTTATTTTTTTCTTCCCTGGATATAATGGAGACTCAAAAAATTAAAATTAATTTATTTTTTATCTAATACCCAAAATCGATATTACCATAGTCGAAGATATAAAATAGATATAACATATTCATTTTAGTCCCGATTGGAGTCGCTTAAGGCGTGTCGCAAAGAGGTCAAAGGCCATATGTCTCTATGGAGACTCAAGAAATAAAAATTTTTTTTCGTTGAATACCCAAAATCGGTACTTCTAAAGTCGAAAATATCACATATAAATTTTGGTTACGATTTGAGTCGGCTAAGACGTTTTCATAGGGTAATCTGAACTTTGACCCCTGTGCGACACGTCTTAACAGACTCCAATCGGGACCAAAGTTTATATGTGATATCTTCGACTGTACTAGCATCGATGCAGGGGTTCAGGCTTAGGAACTGTAATGTAAAAATTTGCTTCCTACGTTTAAGGACCACCCAAATATACATACATATAGCAGCAATTAATATTACTTAAAAAAATGGCGATGCCGTTCCGCTGAAGCGTAGTGCATATTTTTAGCCGTGGTAATAATAATGCGGTTGTTAAATATTCAACTACTTCCGGCGAGCTAGATGTCTAGACTAGTTGTGCTAATTCTNTTATTTGCAAAACACAAACAAAATACACGCATTTGCATTTGTCATGGCTTGGCAAATTTGCAATACCGAAAATCCATAGCATAAAAATGCTATGCATTGCAACTCTGGTTGACATTTCTATCAGCTGATTAAATCCATAAACAAAACCAAAGCTGATGCACAAAAATTGTTTTGCAAAAATTTTACCATGACAGTTTAATAAAGGTCGCTCACAATCCAAGGCATATTTCTGCAATTGCATAAATTTGTCAGCTCTTATGCACCGAATCGCGAATAGCCCTTATGTTCTTTGCTATGATATTTACCAACGAGGTTGATGTCTAGACTAATTTTTGCATATGGGCATTCCCATGGTGGCGCTCGTGACAGTCGCACGATTTCAATGTGATACAAAAACGGAATACCATTTGTTTTCTTTAACTTTTTTGGGCCATTGTATAGCACATAATTAGCTCTATATTTAACCGAAAAATGAAATCAATCGAACTGCTTGGTCCTGAAATATAAGCATTTAAAGAGAGTGTCGTTACGTGACAAAAAATGGAAGTTGATTTTTTCTTTTCTTACAAAGGCCCCTATTATGAGTTGCATTCGATTTTCGACTGTGGTCGAAAGTGCTGAGCGAACGAATTTTCATTTGGTATTATGGCGCTCATTCGATGAAGGATAGCGCTATTGTGAATTTCGCTCGTTTAGGTTGTTCACAATAGTATATTTTTCACCGCTGAGAAGCTTTGATTACAAATCGAGAAAACTAAATGGTGTGCTTATACATATTTATGTAAATTTGTTCTAATTAAAATGAAGTAAAAAAGAAAGCAAGTTTATAAAAACGTGGTAAAATGAGTACAACGAGTTCTGGTTCAACGATTCGTCAGAGGATGAGAGCTTAGTAAACTGGCCAGGAGTAGCAAATGTTTAAGAGGGTTTAAGTTTATTAGTCTTTCGAATATATTTTGATATAAAATATATTTAAGAAATTTGTCTACAGATTCATTAAAAAGTTCCGACCATCTAAAGAGGCGTTTGTGAGCCAAATCTATTTAAAATATTTTAAAACTATCAACAGCGCTACGATTTTGTTCTCATAGATCGTGCCAACGGAGTATTGGGATTTTCCTTCACAAGTAAAACCAGCCTTTCGAGCTTGTGTTTAGTATTCACGATGTTAGAACTGCATGAAATTAATAAAAATTGTTTAAAATTAGTGTCTAGCCGCCAAAATGTAAGAAAACATATACAAAATCATACATTTTTCACAATTTTCTAACACTTCGCTACACCATCGAAAGCAAAATTCTGTTCGACAGAAAATTCGATACTCAACGAAAATTTCGACAAGCTTGCATAGCTCATAATACGAATTTCACTTTCGATATTCGATCTTCGATAGCCAGCGAAGATCGAAAATCGAATGCAGCTCATAATAAGGGCCAAAATCGCAAAACTCTGCGAATTGTGGATGGCTATTTTCATGAAACTTATTTTAATATGATTTGGAGCAATTCTAGTTGTTTTTAGAGTTGTTTGAATTAATGCAAATTGTTTCAATTCTCTTTTACAACCCCAAGTGTGAAACGTGACGTGACGTGGCGTCACGTGACATAAATTTCCATCGTTATATTTTTGTTAATATTGCTTTTAAATGAATTTTTAACGCAAATAAAACATGTATTTTATGTAGAATATACTTTATATTTTGACTTCAGCGCCAATTCAGGGTAAATTTATTAGAAATCTATGATTTATTATGTTTCAACCACATACGCCAAATTCGAACCAAATCACACCATAAATACGGTTTTTCGAAATATCTCGACCTTGGCACCACCTAGGAAGACCATTTTATGCAAAGATGATTCTACTTACATAGCCAGTATATATTTTAAAAAGCAGACAAATCGGCCCGTAAATACGTTAGATATAAAACTTTTATTTTTTTTTGTCGTGGTGGACCTTCCGCTGGAAACACCCATATTCTATCCCCCAAATTCGGTGAACTTGACAGTAATCAACCTTGACTATTTGTCAATAAATCTGCGCCTAAAACTATACCGCTAAGATTTGCTAAATTTGTTGTGCATTTTTAAAGTAACTAAAATAAAATTTTTGCAGTATAGTTTAGGCGCAAATTTATTGACAAATAGTCAAGCTTGACAATTTGTCAAGTGCATGGAACTGGGAGTAAGTCTCGACAAGCAAGATTCTGAAATGATAAAAGCGTGGTAAAATATCCCATTTGCATTTCAAAAATCAACCAGCATAAAACTAACAAATTCGCCCAAAAACATTTTAGCTTGATGCATTTGTATCAATGTTTAAAGGAAAGCTATGGTACAAACGAAAAGTTTATACGGCAACCATAGCTGCACACAATAAAATAAGAAAACCTGCCCGCGAAAGGGTTGAGGTCACAAGTAGGCCGATTACCCACATCGATTTTTAGCACACGCTACATGATGTAGCATTAAAAAATAGCGTTACCCATATCCTACTTACGCACAAATCTCTCCAACCGTCAGCTCATTATTTGTATGTAATTGCGTGCAATCGTTCGTTGCCCCGAAACTTCAATGGCTCGTATGCCATACGCTCGGTTCATTTGCCCTGGCACAATAACCTTCACTAACTGTCTAGACGTTCGCCATTTACTTGACGTAAGCATATATTCGTTATTTTCATTCCTTTTTGACAATTTTACGTTCACAAATAATACGTATTCTCAATGGCGCTCTGCTGTCGATATCCTGCTTAGCGCAAGAGGCGATGACAGGGCCTACTCCAAATGATAGCGTTATCTTCTACTGTTTGAAAGAAGTGTTGTGCATGCCTATACTTTAGCATATGAGTGGCAAAAAGATCTTAAAAATTACGTTTCAACTTTTATAATCGAGGATAAATCATGAAGGGATATACTAAATATATAAATACAAGTTCGCATACCATTTATACCATAACTTAAAAATTATCTGAATTTATCATTTCATATTTTTATTAAAAGTAAATGCGTATGTAAAAGTTAAAAACACAACCAATTATACATACATATTTCTTGAGTTTTTTGAGTTCAGCTACAGGAATAAGCGCACTTCATTATTTTAATAAGAAAATCGTAGTAGAACGAAGGTAAAGCGGAGTAGCATAGTAAATTTAAAATTTTCTCTAAAACCGTAGTAAAGTTCTGACCCTGACCCATACTGCACTAATCTAACCAAAATCGAATTAAATAGGCAGTAGGTAGCCCTACTGCCGTTTGGGTTATTCAACCTTTTCAATGTTTCATCGCTGTTTGCTTGAACGCCAGGGTCACGGCACCGGCTAAAAACACATACACATGTAGCTACTGCTGCTGTTTTTTTTTCAATTGCCTTCTTCAAGTTACGTTTTGTGTTGAAAAAGTTTTTAATTTTTTATTAATAGGTCAATAAACGAATCTCTAAAAATACCAAACCCATTTCATATACATAAATAACACCTATGTATTGTTAAATTCGGTCTCAATATTTTGCCTTTTCTTCAGTTTTTTACCTTACTTAATGCTAAATTACGCTACGCACCTAACCGATCCCACCAAAAATGCGATAACTAAAAGCTATCTCAGTTGGCGGAGAGGTCATGTGAAATTCCACAACACATCAGTCGCTCAGACATCGTCGCCTATTGCCCTATTATATTAACTACTCGGCCAGAACTGAAATGAACTTGTCTCGGCATAACTGTACATGCGCGTTAACAGTGAAATATCATAACTGGGAGTAAAATACTTTTGCCAGACATGCTTTTCTGAGGCCAAAAAAGGGCCTTGTTGGTTACCCCATTCATCTTATCGCATTGATTTGCGACGCACATATGTACATTCATAGTAATTTCACTTTTAGGAAAACATTCAGCAGACGAAGTTGATGACTCTATTTAGACGCAAGAGCAACTGCCGACCGATGCGAAATTCGCCATAGCAATACCACATCAGACTGTTTTGCCTGCCACCATAACTCAGCCTTGATCATTTCATTGATTGTCCTTGAATTCGAACGTTCGCACGCACTTTCTTGTGTCCTAGCTTTCAACGGCTGTCCTTTACAGCAAGCTTTCTGCCTGTGGCAGGGGTCTTATGAATGACTAGCTTGTCTGGATGCCTACAGAATTGACTAACAAAAAGTGTATGCCAAACCTGAGTACGAAAACAGCAACAAGCAACCAAACAGAATATGTAGAAAGATTGACGATAGAAACAACAAAATCTGAACAAATTATCCGTTTCAACGTCTGCCGCAGTTTACTTTATGCACATACATACACGCGTACGTAAATATAAGTATATATACATAAATACCCAGCGGGATAAGGTAATGTCTGGGAATGCAAAAAGTAGTGGATCGCCCCCTATAGCCTTGGTACGAAAAGATGCAAGAATTTCTTCACAGCGATGTCATACGAAAGTAATGTGTGAATCTATATATAGAATTCAAAAATAAATAAAGTCCATGCCACAGGTTTTGAACCCGTGACCAACAACACGGCAGTCGAGCACGCACGCATTCGGCTACGACAGCTGTTGAGATAACGTGAAACAAAAATATTTGACTTAGTTTTCAAACTTTTTGTTTTGTTTGCGGCTTCAAAACTACACATCATCCGCTCGCTTACATTGCGATGCATCTTTTTGTTCAACCGTAGTTGTTAATCTTTTCTTGATAGAAAAAGATAATGCATTCCCATTTTCCCACTGGGGTGTTTTCTTTGACGCCGGTGCTCTTGACTACATATCAAAGGAAAGTTTATATTGCACCTTTTTTCGTTCGTTTTGTGCCTCCTACATAGGGTGTAGCCTACATTTGGGCGTTCGAGACCGTGCGTGAATGCCTTTTTATGACTAACAAAAGTACGTATCGAGTTAACAGCTGACTAGTTAAATGTTTAAGTACATGCATACACGTCTGCACGTTTGCGTATGCATACAAGTATACCGATGTTTATCCGTATCTGGAAATTTCTTTCGCGTACTTCCACATACTATGTAACGTCTCATTTTCCCCTCAATTCCCACACCACCTTTAGTTTTTTACTTTTTCTATGCCTACACTGTGTTGTGCTGCATTGCATGATTGTTGTGGATAGAAAGCGTTGGCGGGGAATTCCACATTAAGAATTACTTCCATTTCACCAAGTACGCACACGCAATTTGTAAATTGATAGTGGGTGGCAGCGCCCACTGCGTGCATAGATGTGTGGGCGGTTCTGAGAACAGAATTTAGTTCATACGATAATAAACATACACCTGTACATGTTGGCCCGCCACTCAAAAACAATGTCAATGCCAATGTAAACACAAATACGTTACCACTACCAGCGACAATAACAGTTATCTAGATATTTTTTCTCGAGACTTGTCATAGCTAAGCCCGCGTCAAGAATAGAAACATACGTCTGCGATTCCCAGTATCCTAGAATTTAATACCAACTTAATATATATGTGTATCATCAAAGTACTTTTATGCAATCTCCAGTTCCTGTAACGTTTTAAAAGCCTATGCAGTGATTTTCGTTTTTATTAGCGACTATGACTGGATTTTACTGTATGCCTGCGAACGAGTTGCACTATGTGGCATAGGACGCCTGTCTGACATCGTTGACGTCAACAGTTTTTCGCAGCAATATGTTAGCTACAAATACTTGCATACTTTTTATTCCGGTTATGTTCTGCAAAGCAGTTTTACCTAAAAACAAATTAATTCTACAATATTTTTTAATTCACATTTTTTGCATCCATGTCATTGACCAGTGGCCAAGTGTTTTTGTTTTTAACACTTTTTAAATATATTAATTGACTGCGATCCATTAAATGTTTATTTTTATTATTTATTTTTTTTAATTAATTACCCGCCATACAAATTCATTGACTTAAGAACGTGGCAGACGTGGCAATGGGCCGTATGAATATAAACTAAGCAATTGCTTTTTCTTAAAATTTCATACCTTTTACTTCAATTTTGTTTGAATAAATTGAGTAAAAGATCTGAAATTTTAAGAAAAAGCAATTGCTTATTTTTATTCATACGGCCCAATATTTCCAACTTTTCCAAGCAATTGGCTGTCAAATTGAGAAATAGGAATTTTATTTCGATGTGTGAACTGCCAGAAAGACCTTACTGCCACATTTCGGAAATCAGTTTCAGAAATAAATGTTGCAAGATGTGACTGTAATTGAGAGAGCGCAAATCGATTTCGGAAATATATTTCAACTTGCTCGCGCTGCACTAGCAATCTGCAATTCGCCTTTCGGAAATAAAAAACCTCTTTCGAAAGACACTTTACATGCAAGGTGTGACTGCTCATGCATCTGCTTCCTGAAATTTCTCAATTTGACAGCCTTTTCGAAATATATTGCATTGCCATGTCTGACAGGCTCTTTACCGTTGCCGCTTTCGTCCCACTTTCGGGTGCCGCTGCTAATTTTTATATCTTATATTTAACATATATTCAAGTGCTTTGTCTTCCAAAGTAATTAAGCTAATTAGTATTCGTGTGTTTTTAGTTAAACAACAGCAGTATTGGTGAATTTGATGAGCAAACCGCGAAAGTTAAAGCTCCTTTAGAACGAAATATTTATGTACCTTGCTTTTTGAGTTTTACAGTTATTTTTGTTTTTCTCACATTGCACTTGCGGATGACGGTCAATTCTAAATACAAACGTACATTGGAAGTAAGTATACGTGCGGTTGATTATTGTTGTGAAAATTCAAATCGAATCCGGGTAGGGCAATAAATTGGTAGTTCTAAAATGGGCAGGCAAGCTTCATGTTTAAAACGATAGTGAAATTATTTAAGACAAAATATTGAGCCTGATGGCCTTATATCAGTTCAGCTGTTTTCTATTAACTAGAAGTAAATAGTTAGGGTTGTATTTAGAAGGAACTCTGGGTGCTGTTGGCTGCTTTCTGAATATAGCCGGTTATGATATTTGTTAAAATGTTATAATAAGTCGATACATATCAAACCTACCTAAATCCACACTATGGCAATTTTGGGAAATTGTGGTTATTTCTTTCCTTGCTGTATATTCCAAGAAGCTGTTTCAAAACTGAAAAATTTTTACAAAATAGATCTTTGAAGTATTTTTCGAAGAAAAAAACAATCGAAAGGTAAGCCATATTTAAAAGAAAGCAGTCATTACGTTGTACTTAAGCATAATTTAAACATACGAAATGGACTAAGTTAGTTTTAAACACGAATTTCCCAAATTGTCTTCTGGTAGACTTAAAGCTGTAACAGACGGCAAAGCTTATGCATATAATCTGGCACACATATGCGCTTAATAAGTTTACCCTTACAGACGGCAGTAATGCGGATAAAGGAGCTGTAAGGTCAAGGTCGTGGGTTCGAGTCCCACGGCCAGTAGAATTTTCATTTATTTCGTTTCCATTCTTTTTTCATGAGTTCTATATATTTTTTACGTTGCTTTCAGTTAATATTTGTTGACGTTTTGATAAAATTCAACTGCAAAAATTTAAATTAACAAATAGCCAAATAAAATAAAGTAAAATTAAATATATAAATCAAATAAAATGAAAAAAATATAAAATAAATAATAAAAATAACAAATTTTTTCCAATCGCTCCATCCGAGGATTGAACCCGGCAGCTACGGCTACCGCGACGCGAAACTCACCTGTTTTGTTTGCTTACTTGTACAAAGGACAACAGCTGGCCGTTTTTACCAGTGTTGTCATCGAAAACTCCCCGGATGCAAGTTAATTCCCAAACATTTCGGGCATTTGTTCGGCTGCTTATGCGCATTTTAAAGAGGAAAATGCGTAGGTCAAATAAATAATCGAGCCCGTTTTTCAACCGTATTAGACAGGTTTGATATGAGTCGACTCATATGTATGTCACAATATGCAGTAGCAGATACGATTTGCTGGAATAGGCATAAGCAATTTTGATTTTGTTCTAGTAAACTACTGGTAATCGGTATAGCTATGAAATACACAACATAAAAGAACAGGTAGCGGTAATTTCTGCATGCTTAACTCGATTTTGTACTATTTTAGATTATGACACTGTTGCTACAAATTTACGCTATGTATATGTGTACATATATATATAGTGTGGAAAAAATCTCTCATTATTTCGCACTTCTTAAAAATATTTTTATAAACTCACTTCATAACTGTCTCTCTTTCTTCTTTATTTTTAGGTAAGTCCCTTTGAAGTCAATACACCAGTTCAGCAAATAGGATCTCAATTTAGTGTAAGTTCGAACAATCCAAACTCTAATCTTCTAAATAACGAGATAATTTTGACTTATGTACATATGAGCATACTTATAGCGCTATTACACGATATGTATTTTGCATATGTAAATGCCAATTTTGTGGTGCGTTCTAATTAATGGTACATACGAGTAGATTACGAAGGTTTAAATGCACTGAGAAATATGTTTATGTAATCTTATGTTATAACTCATTTACATTAAACGAAAATAACTTAAAAGAAATTATTTATGTTTTTTATGTTTGGTTTGGCCGGTAACATATCGAAAAGTCGGTATAATGTAATTATATTTCATTCCACTGCCATTCAATGTAATCCACTCTGTTTCAGTCCAATTTGATTATACATGTTTTCTTTACTTATCCATTCAAATTCACCGATCTGTTCGCACAAACCTCGTTGAAGTATGGAGTGAAATTACTCAACATTAGTGACTTCCTATTCCATTTCGGCTGGGCAGTAGATCACGTTGAGTATTTGCAATAGCATGTAATTTTGGTGAATTTGGTAAAATTATGCGAAACGCGCGTCACTTGGCTCGTACATACGTAGTATTTAGAAATATCTTAAATATAATTTCACACGCTCCATGACGAAATTTACCCGCAAGCCAACTCCAACTCTATGCCCTCAGCTGCGATATTGTGCACGAATGCCTCATAGTTAGCTGCGATCTCAACTTTACTTCTTTGCCTCGCTTAGCTACGTATGTACGTAATGATACAATTTTTATTGCAGGCCGAGCATAGCCGAGCAAAGTGAAGTAACTTTATGCACTGAACTTACATATGTTTATGGATTTTGATTTTTAGGATATTAATAATTATTACGGCGGGCGCTGTGGTGTAGTGGTTAGAAGTGCGCACTACCATTCCGCAGGACCTAGGAGGAAAACCTTTTTCTAATAGTGGTCGTCCCTCCATATGCAATGGCAAACCACCGATTGTATTTCTGCCGTGAAAAACAGCTTCTCAAAAAAATATAATCGCCGTTCGGAGTCGGCGTAAAACCGTAGAAACGGAAAAAATAGCAGATTTTGGGGCAACTTTTTATATTTGTATTAGAGCATATCCTTTTACAAAAAATAAAAATTAATCAAGCTACTTACGACGAAAATCGAAGTATGTATAAATAAAAAAGTTGTGAATGGTCAAATGAAAATCATAGTAATTTTTTTTTGAAATATCAGGAGGAAAGAATGTTACTCATACGCCACGTACGAGTATGCTATTTTCAAATCTCTCCCTTGTAAAGTTTTAATTCTTTTTCATTCGCAGTGCAAACTTAAAATTAACATATCTTGGGGAAATGACCTGATCTAGTAAAACGGCATATAGATCCGAAATCTAAGACCTAAAATTAAATTTACGTGTCTCGTTGATTTTTTGTGTCGTTCTAGGCGTTCTTACAGTGTTGTTATTAAATATTATTACAAAAGTGAAATAAATTTGGAAAAACGCGGAGATTTTTGTTGTGACAAAATTGCAACCAGAGAATTTAGCCTGTTTAACCGGAATCTTCTATAAGTGTTTGATGCAAATCGAAGACCTAACCACTTTCTATAAAGGTTAATTAATGTTCGTTTCGATCAATATTTAATACCAAAATTTTCTCCATTTCATTTCTTTTTGTTAAATTTGCTAATACCATGTTTGTTTACCATTATACCATTTTTTTGCCAGATACGGATAGCGTATGACATAAATTATTTACATATATTTTTTCTGATTGTTACTGAATAAAAATAACACTTCAACATATGTATATGGTAAAATCTTTTGAGATGATGATTTTTCAATTTAAAAAAATGTAATTTTCAAAATCGTGGCACAATTTTTTTTGCCATAAATTGTCACCTTTTAACCTAATTGAGGTATACTTTAACCCGCGTAACTAATATTTTTTAATAGCTACTTTATTTAAACCACATATTTAAAATTGTTTCCTATTAGCCGGGTCAAGTAGATTATCAAGGTTGCAATAATTCGCATAAAGCTGAAAATTAGTGCGAATGTTACGAAAACGAAATGTGAACGAAACGAAAATGTGAAAAATGCTAATCGAACCCAGATCTATATGTTTTACCATTTTTCACAAAGCGGTAAGGTTTATCTTAAAAACAGGTAAGACAAATCTTAAAAAACTACCATTTCTGCGATACAACGATTCAAAAAATTGTATTCCCCATAGTATGAACAATTTCCACTCTACTTGTAGGGTAGTGTATTTAGCGGGTTTTTCAACGTGGTTTCCCGGTAGGCCTACTGCACGACTTATTGTGGTCCTGACGAAGTAAATAATATTGTATGAAATAAAAATATTAAGGTGGGAAGTGATGATTAAAGTTATTTCGCGCAGGAGCTACTTTTTTACTAACGCTCTTCAAAATATTTTTAGAGGTGAGCAAATTTTTACACATACCCAAATACACAATCACAAAAATTACACAATGGCATATGAATGAGCAAATCTCACGAGTTGTCACCTTTTACGACAAAAACGTGGTATTACGCCTATCTTAGAAAATGCATTATCTTCAGTTTTGAAAAAAGAACAAGATTTCAACGCGAAGTTTTATTTAAATGAAAATTTAAAAAATATATACTAAAAAAGTAAAAGACAACCTTCTTATTTGGCGCGAAACCGTCTAAGCGATTTTGGCCAAGTTCAACAAAGCACGCCAGTCGTTTCTTTTCTGTGCCAACTGACGCCAATTGGAAATGCCAAGTGAAGCGAAGTCCTTCTCCACCTGGTCTTTCCATCACAGTGGGGACTTTCCTCTTCCTCTGCTGCCACCAGCGGGTTCCGAGTTGAATACTTTCAAAGCTGGAGCGTCGGTGTCCATTCGAACGACATGACCAAGCCAGCGGAGCCGCTGTATTTTAATTCGCTGCACTATGTCCATGTCGTTGTGAAGCTCTTACAGCTGATCATTCCATCGTCTGCGGTACTCGAAAAAAAAACAACCACTCGTGCTCACATACCCGTTGTTGAGTATGTAACGTATACGCCCCGTAGCACCATACGCAGTCATCTAACACGTTTACTCGCACGCCTTAATTTAAAATTCATATTATTAAAAAGTAATTAAATATCGGCGTGGGAGATTTGTACACAGTATTCCATATGCACATATATATATATTACTTTCTTCATGTATACAACAATTTTAGAATGAATTTCGAGTTTGCCGATAAAAATTGGCATGTTAGTTTCTCATATTATAGTCATCTCTTACTCAATGTAATAAGCTTTCATTTGGTAACACACTAGTTTTATTACACTCGATTAGTTCGTTTTTGCAAGAAGAATATTTTAACCGTTTAATTTTAACATTTTGTACTATCTAAAATTATTACAATTGAAAATCGTAAAATTTGAAAATCTGCAAAACTGCGACAAGTATTCTGCGTGCTGTCATATTTTTTAATTTCATGGTAAACTCTTGAAACTTCACAGATATGTTGTATTTGATGCCAACGTCCATTGCCTCTAATATGAAGAATCTATTTAAAAACATCCCAAAGTTATTGAAAAAAAAACAATTATGATATTTTCAAAAGACTATGAAAAAATTAGTAATTTCGTTACTTTTTCTCCTAAATAAACGTTTTAAGGCTCAAATTTATCAAATACTTGATTTCATTTTTATTGTAACTATTTCTGGAACTTCATTGATTGAAATAAGTGCAAGAATGCTTTTTCGTTTTTTTTTCTGCCGAGAAGGGAATGGCACTAAAAAACAACTTGTGAGATTTGCTCATATACATTTGTTTACCTTTTATTAAGAAATGTTAAGTGGCACATTTTTCCACAACCAAGGATTCTTCTTCGGAAGAAGTAAAGTAGTATATTTTCCACACACAAATATAAAATAAGTACCGCTCAACCAGTTTCACAAGCAAATCCACGATTTTTATAAAATACGCGAAAATCAGTGAACGCCTTTTTTCTCGCATTTGGTAATTGACACATTTGTTTTATACCTCAGAACATACAAATGATCCTGTAATATGCCAGTACCCAAACTTTCCCCATCTCAAAACACGTATACATAGATAGTTTTTAATTCCCGAACAGTTGATCCTAACCTAAACCACGGTTCGAAGACAAAAAAGTTTTGACTAGCAAGAAGGGTTCGAATCGCTGAACAGAACCGACCAAGTTGTTCTTCCAGTTTGCGTTCTTGATTATAACAATGTAATAAGGATAAGAACCTTAACATAGTTATTGAATTCATTAGGAAGATTTACATACACATGTATGTATATTAGGGTGGTCAAAGTAAAAATTAAAGTGGGTATTTTAATACTCTCTTCCTCCCCGTTTTTATACCCGAGCGCACTTGTGCACAAGGGTATATTAATTTTGTTCACATAACGGTTGTTTGTAACAGCCAAAACGAATCGAGATAGATAGAGACAAATGTATACATAAATGCTCAGAATGAATAGAGAAGCCGATTAAGCCATGTCTCTCTGTCCGTCTGTCCGTCCGTCCGTGTGCACGATAATTCGAGAAAAAATTGAGATATCTCAACGAAATTTGGCATGTAGGTTTCC
>NW_016157503.1:123059-139627 GCF_001687245.7 Rhagoletis zephyria
CCCACTTCCCATATAACGGTAATTTCCAGAAATACGAAAACTGCGATATTTTAGTAACTACTGCCGATATTTCACTCAAAATTGACATTTACAATAACTTTCAGACGAAAATAGAGAATATTATAAATTTTTGGAAAATGGGCGTAGCCACGCCCACTTATGATTACATGTGTATATATTAGTAACCGCTGCACCAATTTCTTCCAAACTTGGCACACTTTTTAGCCTTGGTACAACGTACCAAATGGCCGAACATTTTTAAAATCGGACTAACCACGACCACATCCCATACAACGGTAATTTAAAGAAATACAAAATCTTCGATAAATCAGTAAATATTAAAGCTAATTTATTCAAAATTGATTCTTGCAATAATTCTTTACCAAGAAATACGTTTATAATAAAATTTTGGAANAGAAATACGTTTATGGTAAAATTTTGGAAAATGGGCGTGGCACCGCCCACTTATGATCACATATATGTATATCGGTAACCGTTCTACCAATTTGTACCAAACTCGGTATTTTTATTGTGCTTGCCACATAAAAGCAAAACGTTGAAAATTATTGAAATCGGACTAAAATTACGGCCGCTTTTCATATAACGGTAAATTTCAGAAATGCTTGAAACTGCAATATTTCGAAATTTAAGGACGCTAATTTACTCAAAATTGATACACCCCGGCTTACCATGTAGCGGTAGCTTTCAGAAAGGTGAAAAAACATATACATATGTAATACTTGCGCCGGGTATTTAGTGTTCGGCTCCGCCCGAACTTAGACTTTCTTACTTGTTTATTTTGAAATCAAAAAAGTTTTCCATGTGTTTTGTGTGGAAAAAATTATTTTTTGTAGGAAATGTATAGAATTCTTGGAATGAATATTTTTTGATTGGAAAATTCTGTTTCTCTCATATATGTAATACTTCTATATTGGCAGTAAGCTAACTTCTCAATGTGTAAGCATTCAGAAATCAAAGCGAGACAGTCTAGTACCGTTTTTGTCAATGTATTGTGTACTTGAGTGCCGTTTTTGTATATGTGTTGTGTACATGTTTATTTATAAACGTGTGCGTTCTTTTTCTTTCGTACGTGTTTATTGATATATCTGAACTGTAGTGTTTTCGGACGGTACTAGCTCTTACTGCCAATATAGGAGTATTACATATATGGTTTCTCTTCATGATTATAATTGGAAATAATACCCAATTTTTTATTTAACTTTTTTTATAGGGCTTATGAAAANTATATGCATTATTTCGGTTTTTTTCATATGCATTATTTCGTATGCACAGTTTCCATATGCACAATTTCAGGGTGCCCTTATAGCGAGCTAAATAGGTGGATTTGGAAAATAGATTATTATTTTTGAACAATATTCTGTTTTCAAAGTCGTGCCTGCCAGCCGAATCGGATCAGAATATTGTTATTTTTTTTTAAAGCACCCCGTTTTTTTATAAGCATTTGAATAACAGATAGTTACGTAATTCTTATCTAATTAAAGGTCAGACCTATAGCTTTTTAATTATTTGAGCATCGATTCTCTTTATAGCTAGACGTTGATCATTTCTACTGGAAATCCCTATTGAAGGAGCTTACTCATTGACTTTAAATAGCAAAGAAGGGACAGTTTTACCACAGAAGTTTTTAGCCAGGGATCCACTGATATCCCTATGAAAAAAAAAAATATACAACAAGTAAACAAAACTACTGTTTTTTAAATTTTTGCNACGGTACTAGCTCTTACTGCCAATATAGGAGTATTACATATATGGTTTCTCTTCATGATTATAATTGGAAATAATACCCAATTTTTTATTTAACTTTTTTTATAGGGCTTATGAAAAATCATTAGTATTAAAAATGGCAAAATAAACAATTAGGTATTATTATTGAAAGCATCCGGAAAAGGAACCGAGTTTTTCGATCGAAAAATATTGATTTTTAAAAATCCTACATGGAAAACTTTGCGCCAATATTTTTCGGCATAGAACAATCCCAGGAGTAGGAGCACTAAAATTCCGACTTTACATTTTTTTTACCAACCTAATGGACGTACATAAGTGAATGTGAATTGCAGAAAATCTAGAGTTTTATATATTTGTAGAAGTAAATTCGTATTAAAGAAACAGTTTATTATTGCATTTCCCAATAACTTAATAACATTTACTCCTGCATTGATAGAGCTAATGATTTAATAATTCATTATGCTAAAATTATAAACGCATGACTTATTGACAAGTTATTTTTTTCTATTTAATTGAAATAATTTTTTTACAAAAATAAAGTTAAAATTTTTCTCAAATACCCTATAAATCCAGTTTTCAAACCATCTGCAATATATAAAAATATCAACAAACTTTTTTAAAATATCAAGATTTCTTGGGAAGATTTTGAGTGTGCAGTTTAGTAGCGATGATTTTTGTCAAATTTTTGCTGATGATGTTGTGCATTTTCATTCATTCAAAGTATGCTCGACATTTTTATTCATCCTTCATTTAATTACATATGTATGTACATACTAGGGATGTTGCGGATGTGGAATTTTAGACATCCGCGGATGCGAATGCGAATGCGGATCTCAAGTATTTTATTAGAATCTAGCATAATANACGTTGATCATTTCTACTGGAAATCCCTATTGAAGGAGCTTACTCATTGACTTTAAATAGCAAAGAAGGGACAGTTTTACCACAGAAGTTTTTAGCCAGGGATCCACTGATATCCCTATGAAAAAAAAAAATATACAACAAGTAAACAAAACTACTGTTTTTTAAATTTTTGCTTAAAATAAATTCCTCAAAGAGCCCCATTTGAAATTATTGAAACGAATATATTTAACATCAAAAGCAAATAACGAAAATTTGTTTAAGAATTACAGTGCACAATTTCTTCTTTTGTGTTTAGTAGTTTTTTTTTTATGATTGGTCCAAAAAAATCATAATAAAAAAGAAAGCAAGGCAGGTATTTAAAGCACAGAAAAAAAAATTTATTAAAAGGACTATGTTCTCTTTGACGTACCTCAAAAGTCAGTAGATGTGTTATATAGCTTAAGAAATAATATTTTAAAGACATTTTTATCAAAGTTGATAAATATGACATTTGACCAGTTTTGTTACACANGTTTAAACAGCGCTTATAAGCCAAACCAGATACATATGTCATGTTGTTTAAGAATTTGGAGAACCTGNCATAATAAAAAAGAAAGCAAGGCAGGTATTTAAAGCACAGAAAAAAAAATTTATTAAAAGGACTATGTTCTCTTTGACGTACCTCAAAAGTCAGTAGATGTGTTATATAGCTTAAGAAATAATATTTTAAAGACATTTTTATCAAAGTTGATAAATATGACATTTGACCAGTTTTGTTACACAAATATTCCTACGACCACAGGCAAAAATATTGGCTACAATATGTAATTTTTTTGCCATATATACGTTTTATCGGCCCACTTGCAAAATATTCGCATTCGCAAAAGCTCCGCATTGATTATTGCGAATGCGAAAGCGAATGCGAATGTTAAAATTAATGGTACATACATACATATGTATGCATAGCAAAACCATAAGAAGTAACTCATACGCAGCGTAAGACCTCTCAGATGAAAGGATGGGTCTATGCTAAAACCTGGACGAGTTTTACTTTTCCCTCTCAATAATAATAATTACAAATTAAACATTTAAGTAGTTTTAAAAGTTGTAGGGATTTTTTCCCAAGGGTAGTTTTAAAATTTATCTGCCCTATAGACACAAATTTTGTTCTGAAAAAGGGCAGATAAATTTTAAAACCTACTTGAGAAAACCGCACGCAAACTTTACGGATAACACACAACTCTAAGTTTGTAGAACGGCTGGTTTTATAAAGGTTTTATAAGGCTCTTTTCATAGACTGTGCTCTTATAAGGGTTTATAAGGCTCTGAAAAAAGAGAATTTATTCAAAAAAGCATTGCATGCAGACATATTTTTATATGCTTCATTTTCTATAGTCTTTTCTCTTCAATTTCATGGTTAGTAAAAATCCTCTACTAATACAAACTTTTAGATCTCTATAAACTGTCTTCATTCAGAGCGATTAATAATTTATTTTCTTTTTTGTTGAGTAATTAGTCAGAAATAACCATAATTATACACCTCTATAAATTTTCATATTTAGAGCAATTTCGCATTCTCTTTTTGAAGTACAATTTGTCTTCATAAAGAACGCTCTTCAGTCACATTACTTCGGATTTCGCTAGATAAAAATATACTTTGTTTTTGAAGTTATAAACCTCTATAAATTTTTCTGTGTTGATATTTACTTGCTGGCGTTTTATTCAATCGCATAAAAAGATGAAGCCCTGATAAAACTGTGTTGCAAATTGGTTAAAAAAAAAAGAAAACGAAATTGTGTGAAAAATTTAATTCCACAGTGGCGATAAATTCTCTTTTGCACACTTTGATTTTCTCGCGGGGAATTCAGGTTTATGATTTTTGTTTTTAACTGAAAATATGTTTTTATCTTACCGCTTTTCAACCAATAGGTTATTACATTTCTGGAACCATTGTTTTTGGGAACTTCCCAATCTTCTGGTAAAGCTTCAGTGCCAAGACGTCCATTTTTGAAAAATTGGCCGATTTTAAAAGATTTTCTTCTACTTATTTTTATAAAAATTTCAAAAAGCGTTAACGATCGTTTGATTAAAATGCAGAAAAGGATCTCAAAACGAGCAAAAAGTCTTTACTTCCAACGAAATGTCATTTTGTAGATTAAAATTTTGCACTAAGAGAAACGTAGAGGGAAACAAAAAGGAAACACTCTATTCAATGCTCTTCACGTAAACTTTTTTAACACTTCAATATTTACGTTTTGAGCGTTTTGTATGACTTTTCTATATTCTCAGAGAAAATGCTCGATTCATGGCTCTTCACGTAGACACTTTTGAATTTGATCAATTCATAAAGGAATTAGTATGTTCAGGCGCTCCGAGTAAACTATTTTGGATTTTAATCATGATAAAAATATAGTAAGGTAGAACCGCTGAGAGTCACTTTTAAAATTCTTGACGTTTCCAAACAATTTAATTTTTAAATTTACTCACACACACATTTTAATTTTCAATCTCAAGCAACAACAATTTCGAACAATTTAATTTTTTTATTTTCACTTTTATATGATTTTAAAATGTTGGCAAACTTCAAAAAAAAATCATGGCCGACAAATTGAGAGAACGGTTATACCTTGCTATGTTTATACCCGAGCACACTTGTGCACAAGGGTATATTAATTTTGTTCCATTACGGTTGTTTGTAACAGCCAAAACGAATCGAGATAGATATAGACAAATGTATACATAAATGCTCAGGATGAAAAAAGAAATCGATTNGCGATATTTTAGTAACTACTGAAAATTATTCACTCAAAATTAATATTTATAGCAATTTTTAGACGAAAACTAAGAGTGTTATAAATTTTTGGAAAATGGGCGTAGCCACGCCCACTTATGGTTACATGTGTATATCTCGGTAACCGCTGCACCAATTTCTTCCAAACTTGGCACAGTTGTTGGCCTTGGTACAGCATAAAAAACCGCCGAAACTTTTTAAAATCGGACAATAACCACGCCCACATCCCATATAACGGTAATTTAGAGAAATACAAAATCTTCGATAAATCAGTAAATATTGAAGCTAATTTATTCAAAATTGATGCTTGCAACAATTCTTTACCAAGAAATACGTTTATGGTAAAATTTTTTGGAAAATGGGCGTGGCACCGCTCTNACTTTTCTATATTCTCAGAGAAAATGCTCGATTCATGGCTCTTCACGTAGACACTTTTGAATTTGATCAATTCATAAAGGAATTAGTATGTTCAGGCGCTCCGAGTAAACTATTTTGGANAAAATTACGGCCGCTTTTCATATAACGGTAAATTTCAGAAATGCTTGAAACTTCAATATTTCGAAATTTAAGGACGCTAATTTACTCAAAATTGATACACCCCGGCTTACCATCTAGCGGTAGGTTTCGGAAAGGTGAAAAAACATATATTTAAAACTTGCGCCGGGTATTTAATGTTCGGCTCCGCCCGAACTTATACTTTTTTACTTGTTTTATCATGAGTTTAATAGACAAATTGACTTTATAAGTGTCTTTGAATAGACATCTTGCTGTAGCGCCATATTTTTTGTGTATTTTTAGGTAATGAAAAAAAGTTTGAAAGGTGAAAAAATTAAAATTTTAATTTTCTTAACTTTTTCTGAATTTTTATGACAGAAAATAATTCATTGTTCTATTAATTATATTGAAAGCCACATTTTTAAGATTTTTTTTTTATTTTTATTGTATAAATGAGTTTTTTTATAAATACGATTTTTGAAATTGTTTAATAAAAATTAAGAATTTCGCAAGCGCGTAAATTTTAGCAAGGGTAGCGATCCTGATTTTACCGGAAAACTCGTTGCGTTCATGAAATTACATTCAGGAGAAATGCCGAAAAATTATACAAAGTCCTTTAATTATTATTCAATTGACATTTCCTTTCATAAAATATTTCAGGAAGAGAAAACTATTTCAGTTCAGAACTACTTCTCCATCGAAAGATATTTTAGCATAATATTTTACCTTTCAATTTATTTTTTATACTTTTCAATTTGCAAAAAGAACTTCACAGAGTGAATCTTTAGAACAAAAGCTGATGTTACAGCCTTCTGTATGCGCTTTAAAGTAGAGAAAAATGTTACTCTTGTATTTTGGTAGTTTCATAAAGTTAAGAGTAGTCTATAAAATATCCTTATAAAATATTTGAAGGTTTTAAAAGCCAACGTCAGCACATACTCTGCCAAGTTGATAAATATACACCTTTCCAAAACTTTTTTCTGGTCCTAAATCAATCCCCTGCTTGGGGAAATAAGAAGTGATACCGCAATGAATGTTAAAGAGTAAACGGGGCAGCTCCTGTTACACCTTGCTATACAAAACCTTGTGGTTGCCCCAGAAGTTATTGAGCAAAAATTTAAGAAGTTACCATATTATTTTTAATAAATTCTTAATGTGAATGGAAAAAAGTAAAAAAAAATCTGGGCATATTTTAGGTCAGTCGGAGTAGGGAGTAGATTTTAAACTTAAAAAAGAAATCGGAGTAAATCTACTCCTATCAGAGAAAAGTCCGAACGCTGGTTCATATTAAATGCTCTTCAGCAATATGTTTCGAGGTCTGGGTTGAGACTTTGAATGCTTGCAAACACATTTAGTAAATGAATGAAACAAAGCAAAAATGGAAAAATTGCCACATATGTACATATGTAGCTATACACATGCATGTGTAAGAGTTCTTTAGTAAATCAAATGCAGCACAACCATATGTATGCATATTTAGTTGTATGTAACTGGGAACAAACATATACCGTGCCAGAATACCTTTCTGGCCACCCGGCGTTGCAGCGACGCGTTTACTTTATAAACACATAAAATAACGCCTCTACATAACACATTAATGTATATACTATGTGTATAGAAGTGCGCATGTGTGTGTTTCTAGGCAATTTTATATGCTGCAAGTACATAATGAATAAATTGCACCGTAAATATGCTTGACCTGGTTTACTTTTCACGCCACACCGATGAGGCCCACTCAACCCTGCATAAATGCAATATATCACGTCGACGTTGCATGTACCGAAGCGAGCGACACGGCCTTGCTAAATGCCACAAACGCTAGCCTAATGGGTGGATGACAATAACGCAGTCACTGGGTTGTTTAATGCTTAAAATTAGTTGCACATACGTATACTGTACACATAGCATATGAAAGTATACAATGCATCAAAAATTTTATAAAATGGTGTTAATAAATAAATTGAGACAAGTAGAGTACTCTAAATATTTATTGTAACATCCTTTGGACAAAAATTAAAAGTAAACCGCCACCACACATAGTTCTTATATACATATATGTAGATTTGTAGGAATATACATATGTACATATGTATGTATGTATGAAGGAAGGCGGTCACCTCTATCTACCTTGACCGAATTTGCTAAATAGTTAAGTTGTTCATACACTAGTATGTTTTTTTATAAATACAAACATATATGTACATACTGTATATACTAATAACATATGCACTCGATTATATGCATTTGTATGTATATACATTCATAAATACATATATAAATATATTTTTTTTACTTATACACATTGCTTCCACATTAGCTATCTTGGAGCCAGCTCTACTCCTAGCTGCTACTTGATGTTGGTGTTTCATAGTGTATATTAGTTATACAGAAATTTAATGTCCTTGCAACACTGCTGCAGCATATTTCCACTGCAAGCGTTCATTTTGCCCTACAAAGTTTTGTGCTGGGCGATTGCAAAACTTGCCCCACTTTTAGTTAACATACATACATACATAGATATAGCTCACCTTGAGTGCAGCATAAAAAGGATTTTAACTCAATATACATACATAAATAAATACATCTGTACATATGTAAATGCGTAGGTATATGCATAGTATGTAAATACGAGTACATAAACACCCTTGCAAATATGCTTTTTTTTTTGGTAAGTTCAGCCTTGCGAAGCACCGATGTTGCAGCATTGCTGTAAATATTTTGGCTGTCGCGCTTGTCACCAAAGAAACGGAACTAGGTCAAACCAGAAAATGGCAAAAAATATGAGGTTTACTGCTAATGCAATGTTGTCCTTCGAAAATACATACGCCATTAAAGCTGTTCCTAAATTCATTACATTTTATTTGTCTTGGTTAAAGTAAACTTCAACTTTCATTAAAAATACATGACATATTTATTGGCCGATCCAGTGTTTGGTATGGAAAATATAAGAAACCCAAAATATGTTTTTTAGTACTAAAACCTGTCTTGGCGTTGACCACGTCTCGTAAAGCACCCAAGTACATAGTTCCCCTTCTACCATCAAGAGGTAGCGCGTTGAAAACTTTCAGCGCTGGAGCGTTTGTGACTAAGTAAGCGGAGCCGAAAGAGCTACAGTGCCCATGTCGACGAATTTGATCACTCTATCGCCAGAATTATTGAATTTTCTTCTACGGCTCGTCTCTAGTTTACTGTTTTCCACAAGATGCTCACTATATTTTAAGTCTGGCAGCTGCGCTTTTATACCTGGCCACTTTTGGTACGAGTATGTCTAAATTTTCTTGGTATATTGGTACATAAGTTTCCATATTTATTACTTTTTTGGTGTACAACAAAAAATTGTATTATTAACTAATTGCACTGGATCACAAATTCTATTTTATTTTTTGCGCACCCGGTCCCACTATCCAATACCTATGTAGAATTGCTCGCTGATTCCGAAACTCGTAATAACAATGGACAAGTTTTCGAGATATTTTCAATTAAAAACGTTTCGACTTAATCATGTATAGTATGTACGTACATATGTATATCTTACGAACCATTTGAACAATCCTAACCCGAAACGTAGAAAATTAAAAGTAAAAAGAAAAACATGCAGGCGTGTTCTGCAAATCGTACGTTTTCAAATCGGAACGATTTACAAAATCTATTTCGGAGGATTTATAATAAAGAGGGAAAAATTAGGCACTAAAACGATGGATATAACGTAATTGATGTGTTTACAGCAGTTTCCATTTGAGACATTGTCTACTTTGATTACAAATATACAACAATACTTCGGAAATCGCACCGATTTGAAATCGTACGATTTGCAGAACATGCCTGTTACATCACTTTTCGATAGGCCTAGTAGTTTCTGAGAAGACTATTAATCATTCCATTTTTTTTTTATAAAAAATGTAAAAAATTCCAACTTCATATTTTGCAATAATTATTCTTCATAAATAAATTCTTATGTTGTAATTGAAGTGAGTTGTATAATTTTAATAAACTTATTTGGTCTCTAAATTGTCAAATATATTTGCATGTGAGTCTTTAAATAAAGCGATTTAAACCCAGCATTTGGAGCACATGCGCTAATTATTGGGCCATGCAAAGGATGTATTTGATGCTTCTGGAATGAAATAAATTTGTAAAGAAAGTCGCACCAATTTAAAATTCTTTTATTTAAATTTATTTTGTTTCGATTTTTGTATACAAAAATAGATTCTCATCTTGACATTTTAAATACCAGAAGCAACAACAATATACACAAAAGTGTTGTTTTTGTTACAATGCTACTGCATGTTTGATATGCCTTGGCTAGAACGAAGAATCCACCTTAACTCAACTTCAGCTTTACAGCCCGATTCCGCATCACTGACAAGTTCACCACAGTCACTTTCATGACAGCTAGTCATTGTTCGCTATTCTAGCGCTCTAACAAAAGCTTGTTTTGCTGACAGTCTTGTCAGTTCTAGAAAAGGTGCTGACAGCTGTTTATTGTATTCATTTTTGAAATTTGTGAAATTATGGAGGAAGAAATTTTAATTTATGCATTGGCTATGAAAGCCCAGGAAAAAAAAGAAAAAATTGATAAAATGGAAAAATAGAGTGATACACTAGGGCTGGGCATCTCCAAAATGCAACAATTTTTATTCTAATATTTTTCCGCCAATTTTGTATAAAAAATGGTTTATTCAACAACAAATAACATAAAAATAAAATTCCTAAACTTTGTGCAAAACTCGCACAAAATCATCAAAATTTTCAACTTTTTAATCAGAGTTTTTACAAATTTTTTGAGTATGCAATTTTGCAGCCCATTAAATTCTAGTAAAGAAAATGCAAGTTCGGAGTTAGTAAAAAATCGTGTTGATTTTTGAGAATTTTTTTTTTTGTTGAAGATGTTTTGCATTTTTTCCATATAAAGTAAAAAATATTGTGTATGGAAGAGACTGCGTGAAAACAAATTGCCAAAAATCAACGGTAATTCCTAGCTACTTAAAACTTGCACTTTATTATAATAAAATTGCGCTACAAATCTGCATACTCAAAAAAATTCTAAAAAATCTGATTAAAAAGTTAAAAATTTTCATGAAAATTTGCTGCATTTTCGTGAGTTTTGCATAAAGTTTAGGAATTATATTTTTATGTTTTTTGTTGTAGTATGAACTATACTTTTATACGAAATTAGCAGAAAAATATTAGAATGAAAATTGTTGCATATATTGTGAAAAATTTGCTGTGCCAATAGTTTGTTCCGGCAGTGTATGTATATATAACCTCTTTCCATTTGATTGCCGTGCGTATTGGATCATTTAAGCAATTCAGCCCTTGTGCTACCTCCTCCCAAAGCAATTGCATATGCCGCAGCTCCTTTGGATTGTTTTTGCCTGCTTGGAACTCCGTTCAAACTTTACGCACCTACATACATTTATATGTAGCACACATATTATTTCAAAAGAAAAGAAAATAAAGAAGTTTTTATCACACTATCAAAATAATAACACATTTTAAGTATTTTTTTACATAAAATATGTAAACAAACTTACTTCTTCTCAGTTGCCATCTGTTTGACTTAACTCACCAGTCAGCTGTTTTGCCTTTCATTGCGTGGTGAGTTTAAAGAGCTTTCAGCTTTTCAGTCATCGAACTAGAATAGCAGGGGAGCTTTCAACTGACAACGTCTCTGACATGGCAGCACTGACAAGCAACGCTGTCAGTTTTTACAGAATCGGGCTGTTAGTTCCAAAAGTTTTTGTCATTAATGCCATACTTGACTTTAATTTAATTTTTTTGCTTCTCAGTTACATTTATTAACATTTATTTAAAGGAAAAAATCAACAAAATATATGTAAAACACTTAACCTTGAAATTTCTAATTACGAATTAAGTTTCATTGCTGTTGGCAACGCCGTAAATTATCATTTTGATAGCACGAAAAGTCCAAAACTTTTAAATTAACGATGAATCTACCTTCAGACATTTCTCTGCGTGAGGCAATGAGTATTTTAGAAAAAACTTCTGAACTGGAACGATGAATCCGCTTTAAGAGCCGACCGAAGCATTGAAATGAATATCCATTGACAATTGCATAAAATAAAAATATACACTTAGGTCTCGTTTTATGCGGTATATAAGTTTCTCGGAAAGCCGCATAAAAAAGTTCTTTACTTTCATACAAAAACAGGGGATACATTCCAGCATTTTCAAAAACCGCATAAATTCAGATACTCCATGTAAAAATTCCAAAAAAAAAACAAAACAATTTATTTCTTCACTTCAACACTTATTATTCCATGTAAAACTGAACATTAATTTCATAAATAAAATTTTACCTGTATTTTAACCAAACAAAAAAATACCACAAATAAATACATGAATTTTGTAAGAATACAAAGACAAATTAATTAGAAGTAAGAACAACTCCCAAAAAAGCCAAATCGCTACAGCGAAAAAATGGTTTGAAAACTACATAAATTCAAATCCCAAGTTCCGCTCCTTAATGATAAAAATATTTTAAGGTAAAAGCACTGAGAGACAGTTTCAGTTTACATACCAACCCTACCAGAACAATTTACCCTATACTCCACTACAGTTACATTTTTGTTTTCAAATCTTATACTATGTCTCCATTGAAAGATTTACCTATTAAGATTTAATAAAACCAGTTGCTAAATCTTAACCGTCTCCATTGCCACAACGAGGTATGTTTGACGTTCGCATTTTTAAATATTTGACGATTGAATATGTATGATTTTATAAATACAGTTGCGGACATTGAAATACTCACAGATAAAAGGAAGGTACCAGGAGCAGAATAGCATTACCTTAATTCTTAATATTAGGCATGTTTTTTTACACGCATACGTATCTGAGCTTAAATATTGTATGGAGCTCTAAGCGACTAACTTCGTGTGCGTTTATGAATAGTTGTCGATAAAATCAAAATTACTTAGTTTGAAATGGGCATTGTCGATGATTATTTTTCTTACACGTTAACCGTAGATGTATATGCGTCTAAAAAACACAGCTATTATTGGGTTCTTATTTGTAGTAAATAAGTGCAATATGTAGTTTGTAAAATTTTACGAATGGTACTATATTCCGGGTTTCCCGAATTCAAGAAAAATTATCAACACGGTAAAGAACAACATTTGCTGAAAGAAATTTTTTTTTCTGAATTTGAGTTTTTAAAATAATATCTTCTTGATTTATTAAAACGAAAGTTATGTAAATACTAATAATTTGCCTTTAAAACTAACAAAAATATGAAAACCCCCTAATAGTACGAAGATACATGTTTTTTTAATCGGCTACATTTCAATGTCCGCAACTGTATATTGAAAATACAAATATCATTTGAGTTATGGCATGCGAATATGTGGTCGCCACACCCAACGAATTGTATTTATTGATCAATAATATTGAAGATTTACGGAAGTTTTAACTTAAATCTACTGTCTTTCGAGATTTAATTTTATATGGCAAATTTCGAAAGATTCAACGTTAAATCTCGTCAAAGGGCTAAATCTTCATTAAATCTCACAATGGAGACATAATATTAAACACAAACATAAATTACTTCAAAAATTTCCTATAAACAAGCGTTAGAATATTTAAAAAAAACTCACACGTACCTACACAACATACCGTAAAATTTTCACATTGATGTTAAGAAATTCATAAAAACTCTACCCCATACACCTGCAAAATAATGTATTTACCCAGTCTGTTCACGCATACATTTTCATTTCCACTTTCAAACAAAAACAATTTCGAGCAATTGTGTTTCTTTACTGTACTTCTTACATCATTCTCCTGGGGACAATTTTGAAATGCTTGCAAACGTCAGAAAAATTACAGCCAACGAATTGAAACTTGGACAGCCTACGAAACTAAATGTGAGGGTCAATGTCAAATAAAATTTAATACGTGTATTTGCTGCTGCAGACGACGCCTTTACGAATGCGTTAACTCAGGTGCCGTCAAAAGTCTTTAAAGCAACTCGCTACCTTTCTGTTGCGTTCATGCGTTGGCATTCGAAATTACATTTGTGGATATACTTAACAGCTGCCGCAGCAAATAAAAGTATGTACCTTCAACTTTAGGCAGCCGAATGTCATGAAATATAACGGGAAATCGGTCACTTCACCCTTTTCATGCGTCATGGGTTTTGCCTTAAAATGTTTTTATCATGCTTTCTTTTTTGTAATTTTAATTAATTTTGAAACATTTATTTACTTTAATAATAATTGCCAGAAAATTAAAATGTGCTATATATGTATAAAATATAAATAGGCAATCATGTTTCCTTTACACCCCTTTTGCGGCTAAACTATACCTCTAAGGTATAAACAATTATATATCATTAGAAAGGTATCTTGATGCTGATGTGCAGGTAATTTTTCAAATTTCAAATTAGTTTAACATAAAGCGAAAAAATCAATTCAAAAGTGACACCAATACCAATGCCGTACATGTACATGGTTGGGGCGGAAACGCCTCCTAAATGTATGCTTTAATATTGATCTTGAATTACAGAAACGTGCTAAGCAGCAGTTTAGGAATAAGATGTATGTATGTATCTTATTACATTAAACGAGCAATTCTTATATATACATATCGTCGTTTAAAGTACAAAACCGCGTATCGTCATTCTGCAAAACCGCGTAACATTGGCTGCCAAAAATTGGATTTGCTCACACAAGCTCTTGACTCAAACCTTATCCATTCCTGAAATATACTAGCCAAAAATGCGATTGATTTATAAAAAAGAGAACTATTTTGAAATATGAGTGCTTTTACGCTCTAGAAAATAATTTGTACAACTTCGCATACGCGGTTTTGCATTTTGCTGATACGCGGTTTTGCATTTTGTTGATACGCGGTTTTGCACTTTATACGCAGCGTTCTCGGAGACGTCTCTAACGATTTTGATGAAATTTTGTACACAGATAATGTAATGGATTTTAAGGTTATCTGAACAGGCAATATCTCCGAGAAGACTCGTGTAAGACTATTCCAAATTAGTTAAAAATTTATTAAAACATCGTAATATCGGTATCAAATGGAAGGTATTTTAAAGATCCTTAATTCAAAAATATTTTTAATAGGGATGCCACCTTTTTTGAATCACTTATTTTCGATTCTACCCAATTTATCTAAAACATCGCAATATGGGTATCAAATGAAAGAAATTGTTGAGAACTTTGGTCAGAAAATATTTTCCATTAGGGTTGCCACGCTTCTATGTAATACAAATTTTTATTTTGTTAATTTCAATTAGCATTTCTTTTATGTATATACAGCATATTTCGGAATAGGGTTGCCACCTAAATTTCGGGTTAAGAAATTTACTTAATAGATATAGAAATCCAATTTTTGTTATCTATTTCCAAAGTATTTTTTTAAAGCTATCCATATCTTGAAAACTTCTAAAAGTATATGCTCTTCGGGCAAAGTTCGGTCAACCTGGTACTGTAAATGAATAGACTAGACTCAAACAAGGAAGAAGGTAAAGTTGAGTTAGGAGAAGAAGAAAGGGATAAATACAGAAATTAAAATAAAATTAAAGAAACCTAATTATAAAGACAAAGAGAAAGGAAAATTTAAATACCTAATCTAATAACAATGGCGGGGGTGAATATGTAAATAAAGAAAAGAATGGAAATATTTAGATCAGGATAAAGGAAAATATTAAGATCAAGAAGAAGATGAAGACCAAGACGAGGAAGAAGATGAAGTTAAAGATAAAGATGAATGTAAAAATGAAAATGAAGACGAANATGAACATGAACATGAACATGAACATGAACATGAACATGAACATGAACATGAACATGAACATGAAGATGACGATGAAGAGGAAGATGAAGATCAAGATCAAGATCAAGATCAAGATCAAGATCAAGATCAAGATCAAGATGAAGATGAAGATGAAGATGAAGATGAAGATGAAGATGAAGATAAGGATAAAGATCATAACCCATTTACTTAAATTAACTCACCTCAACTCATTAAACCTCCGTTTAAAAACTTACTCCACCTGAGCTCACCACACATTAATTCACCGCACCTTAATTCCCCACACCTAAATCCGCCACTACTTCACTCCCCACACTTTAACCCCCCCGCACCTAATTCCACCACACTTAAATCCACCACACCTTAATTCACCACATTATTTCAGCACACCTCAAATTTCCCACCACACCTCAACTCACCACCCCTCTTAAGACCACCACACCTGAATTCACAACGCCGTAACTCCTGCACCCAATTCCACCACACCGCAACTCGCCAAACCCAATTTCACCACATAACATGTTATCACTTGATGTGGCATCAATGACAACATCATTTTGCACAAGGTGAACCAAAATAAGCAAGATTTTTTATCTTATGAAATATAAAATAATAGCGGCGTTCATATAAATTGATAAACTTCCGAAACGAGATAAAATGATAATTAAATCAGTTTATCACTTTTGATGAAGACCCCGAATATATTGCAATATAATGATGTGTCCATATGTTTTTGGGTTTTTGGTATCTTAATAATAATAATAGATTGGCGCTTACACATATGTTAGTGTTTGGCCGAGCTTCTCCTCCGGTTTGTGGCATACGCCTTGATGTTGTCACACAAAGCGGAGGGACCTACAGTTTTACGCCGACTCCGAACGGCGATTGTATTTTTATGAGAAGC
>NW_016157503.1:139924-188965 GCF_001687245.7 Rhagoletis zephyria
TATATATATATATATTTTTTTTTTATATGGGAGTTGAAGTCGGTTTTTTTTTTGCTAAAAATTACTAGTTTCTATATTTTTTTTTCGATGTTGCTTTGACCAGGGTTTGAACCCAGGCATTGTGCAGTGGAAGCGCGCACTGCTTACCACTACACCACAGCGGCCGTGGTATCTTATCTTATATAAAATAGGCTATCATGTTTTCTTTACACCCCTTTTACGGCTAAACTATACCTCAAAGTTATAAACAATTATGTATCATTAGAAAGTTATTTTGATGCTGATGTGCAGACAATTTTTCAAATTTCAAATTGGTTTAACATAAGCGAAAAAATCAATTCAAAATTGACACCAACACTAATGCCGTACATGTACATGGTTGGGGCGGAAATGCCTCCTAAATGTATGCTTTAATAATGATGCTGAACTAAAGAAATCTGCTAAGCAGCAGTTTAAGAATCAGATTTATGAAGATTAAGATTCATGCAAGGAAGAAGGTTGAATATGTAGAAGAAGAAAGGGATAAAGGAAAAGATTAGAGTAAAAGTAAGGAAACCTAAATATAAACGAAGGTGAATATGAAGATGAAGATGAACATGAACATGAACATGAACATGAACATGAACATGAACATGAACATGAACATGAACATGAACATGAACATGAACATGAACATGAACATGAACATGAACATGAACATGAACATGAACATGAACATGAACATGAACATGAACATGATCATGAACATGAACATGAACATGAATATGAACATAAACATGACATGAAGGTGCAGATAAACATACACATAAACATTAAAAGCGATAGAGACAAAGATAGAGAGGAAGAAAGTGATAGGGATAAAAAGGAAATACAACTGAAGAATGTGCGATATTATATTGTGGTGTGTTATGCTACATATGCTATGTTATTAAATCTTATGTTGTGGTATGTTATGTTATGCTAAGTACTAAGCTAAACTCTCCTCCACTTAACCCATTCTAACTTATGTTATTTCAGCTCAACTCAACTCACATAAACTATCCTTAATTTTAGCGGTTGAATTTCAACCGCTGGGTGAAAACTAGTATGTATAAAATTATTAGTCATACCTTTTGAAAAGCACAAAAATCTATTAGCTACAAATAGTGAAAACTATCTACTTTTTGACGTGATATGAATTAACTACTCGGAAAGTCTTTGGTAGCTCAAGACCTGACCAGCGCTGCCAGAAGAGAAATTTTTCCCGTTTTGCGGGAATTTTGAACAAAAAAGGGTTGGCGTGAAGGGAAAAATCACATACACCGTGCCCATAAATATTATAATAATACTATTAGGCTAAAATAGTGTGCGATACATTCATGGGAAAGCTGTATGAAATTTAAAGTTTAGTTACGTCTCGTCCGTCAGCATCCACCTCCAATCAAACTCGGGTATATTGAACAATATGTGCAGTAAGACTTCTTCCTAGGAAATCTCAATTGCAAAAACATGCAAAAACGCAAACGCATGTGCAAAAATATTCATGATAACTCATCACCAGCTGAAAATTTCGCAGTTCACTAATGGTTCGGTAGCACATCAAGCTAAAAATGCAGAGATATAGCTATGTGCGTTTGCTGTGGAACACAATATTGCATTTGATCACTTATCAGTGCTGTTGAAAACAGTGTCAAAAATTGCATCACAATTGCACACGAATGATATGTAAAAATAACGCATAAGTAGATGCAATATATGTTTTAAAGTAATATTTTTATAGTAATAATATTACATGTAAATTGAATTGTTATTGTTATTGACTGAGTTGTTAAAATACGGTTATTGATCGCCATTTGTAAAAACTGGTTTATATGATAAGGGCAAAAAACGCGAAAACCTAAAATGAGGAACGGGAAAAATATATAGAATTGCATGAACAAAAAGGGAATAGGCTCGCCCAAAACTAGAATCGGAAAACTATCGACAGTTGGACCATTCGATATTTTCGATAATTTTGGGCCTCAACATTCGATGGTATCGATACTATCGGTAAGAGATGCATAATCTCAAGAGAAAAAATATGAGATCCTTACTAAGGCACTAATTATATTGAACATTAGTAGATAAAATATGAAGGCTAGCTTTAAACGCCATTTTAGTATGATTTATTAAACATAACAAAGTTAGACAATTTAAACAACAAAAACAAGGCATTTCAATTCATTTCCATTCATTCAGAAAGTCAGTTGTATGAGATCGAGGTCTTCGATTTTTCCAGCCAAAAATGTAAAAATGCATTTGCAAAAACATAAATTTAAGCTAATCTTGTTTTGTTTATTTAATGCTTATTATTTTTTATGCAAGTATATGTAGTTCGTTATCTAAAAAAAACCATACAAGTCAATATTTCAAACGTTTAAAAAAAAATGGAAAATTCGAACAAGTTGGATCAAAATTAACTATTTAACTATATTTATTAGAAAGAATTTGAGTATGCACTTTTGTAGTCCGTTAAATTTTAGTATAAAGTGGAACTTTGAAGTAGCCCTGGGTACCGTTAATTTTTGCAAATTTTTTTTGTTACATATAAAAAAAATTGTCTAACGTAGTTTGTTTCTACCTATATACATGCACGATCGCACAATTATGAATTCTTTAAGTAGGAATTATAGCTCGCATCCAATAATGGAATAAAAAAAGCGATGAGAAAAGATTGCCGATAGTATCGCGATAGTGACCACCATTCATCGATAGTGGTAACAAATTGAAACTATCGATACTGTCGATAGTGCCATCGATAGCTTTGCAGCTCTACCCAAAACCTTAAATATTTTGTTTTGTTCTGATTTTTTTTAGAAAAATGTACATCTTGATTTAAAAATGGACCTAATTTCGGTTTTCTCGAAATATATATATGATTTATATCGATATACTTACCTTATGAAAGGTATTTTAGTTACCTTTCCTACCGTATCCACTCTTTCAAAATCGGTTCAATAATTTTCGAAAAAGAAGCTTTTGGAAATATTGAAAATTCCACTTTTACCACCCCCTTCCACCGCCCCTTTTAATATGCAGCAAAACAAAATTCATACCATTAATATCAAGAATAAGGGGCGAACCACGCCCACTTTTTCTTTTTTTCTAGCTCATAGGTCTCTAGTACATATTTACTTTTACCAAAATCAATACAATCAAGATATACTGAAATTTTTCTAGATATTGTCTTTTTGTGTAGGGCTGCCAGACGTCCCGGTTTTCCCGGACATGTCCCGGTTTTAGACTATTTGTCCCGGTGTCCCGGTCCAACCTTAAAATGTCCCGGGTTTCGTTTAAGTGTCCCGGTTTTCGATTTGATTGCACGAATTTTGCATAAAAATGACTACACTGAGAGAAAAAACGCGTAGTAATATTACGAAAAATTTTATGAATTTACTGGGGGAAATAATGCATAGTAAACATGAATATTTTTTATTTGATTATCGTTTTGAAATGTTCGTACTTAAAAACAATACTTTCATACCACGCACACGTGGTGTTGAATCAAACTGAACATTTGAATGCACATTTACATGTCTGGCTGTAGCTGAGTGCACGAAGATGCTTGCCGCAATTTGCTAATTTCCAAAGCGTCAGGGTTCAAATCCCATTACAGACAGCATGGAATTTAAATATATTTTTTTTTTACTTAATTATGAAAACGCATCCGTTAAGTGCAAATCGCTTCATTCTAATATTGGCGTATTTCAATTGAATATTTCTATAGATGCCTTCCATTTCCAGACAACCGGTCAGGTACGAGCATGATTTTTAATTTCGACCAAACTCAAATACATTGTTTGTTGGTCCAAATAATGAGACACGTATTTTTTCTTTTGCCTCGGAAAAATTTTTCGGCGGAATTAAACGCGATTTTGTTTTTCAGGCAAAAATCAACTTTTCGAATTGACAGTGAGAATGTTTTTTTAAATGCCCATAACTTTGTCAAAATTTAATAGATTCCAACAATGTTTTTACTCAAATGTCAATAATTCTTGTCACTTCAAGATAGAATGATATAATTATTGATTTTCATTATTTAAAATTTTTTATTTAACAATAAACAAAAAGTGCATATTTTTTTTTTAATTTAATTTCTCAAAAAGTGTATTTTTTTTTTCTCTCAAACTTTTTTACCGGGAAAGAGACACTTTGAACAAAAAAATTTTCGAAATACAAAATCACATTTTCCCGCTTTTTATAATCGTAACTGTATGGTGGAAAGTGTGTTCTGATATCTATTTAATACACAAAAAATGATCACGGCTGTATTTTTTGCTGATATATTACATACATATGTTCCATTTAGTTAAACAATATAAGAATATTGTAGTATGTACCACAAAAACGTATATTTTCTATNGAAGTTTTGAAACAAGCTCACAGCAACGAAACAAATGACTGATATTTTAATGTTACCTGGTATTTAATTTGTTTTCTTTCGTGAAACCTAGATAACTTATAAGTACCGTGCCGTACAAAATTATTGGCTCGGAGACTTTCATCTGATCACAATTTCTAATCAGATCTTTTAGAAAAATTTTGAAAAGGTAGCTTTTGAGCCAATTAGTAAAGTGCAAGTCTGAAGTTACCAGAAAATTTCGTTGATTTTTTGCAATTATTTATTTTTTGCTGACAGTGTCTTCCACATACAAAAAAATATCGAACATAGTTTGTATGGAAGAAACTCTCAGTAAAAACAATACCAAAAATCAACTAAATTTTTATGGGCTGCAAAACTTCATTTTCAAAATTTTTATAAAAAAGTCTGAATAGAAAGTTGCGAATTTGTATGCGAAATTATTGCATTTTCCCAAGATTTGCACAAAGTTTAGAAATTTTATTTTTATGTTTTCTGATGTATTTAGTATAAACTGTATTTTTATAAGGAACAAAAAAGGTACATGCATTGTGGAAAATTGTCTGTACTTTAGTTGTGATAAACTGTTTTGTTTTGTTGTTGTAATGATCTCATGATCTCATGTTTTTATGTTTTTTTTTGTCAAAATAAAATTTTACTACATCTTTTCGTACGTAATTTTTGACGAAACGAAATGGAAGGGAGCGAGGGGCCTCCCCCCCTTAAGTGTCCCGGTTTGGCAACAGATATCTGGCAGCCCTATTTTTGTGCCATAGAAATTATAAAAATTAATTAAACTTTTAAAATAATCATTGTTCACTTAAGTGCTCACCCTTTTATAATTCACAGTTCATTTCAGGTTCCAAATTGTGCTCGAAAAAAATGTAAATTGTAGGTATCGAAAAATAAATTCTCGTACCGAAACCCGCCACTGTTATTCTTAGTATGGATCGGTCAGTGCTTTGTAGGCTAGGAAACCCGCGATAAGGCGCCAAAGACGATATAATACCAAATATATGTACATACACGATCCACGCTTCAACAAAGTCGGTGTATTGCGGCGTATACACGGCCCAACTGTTCGAGTTGAAGTGCGAAGTCGATGAAGGTTCAGTACAGACGTACCGAGTAACTCTATTATTATTCGCCCTGAAAAAAATTAGCGGACAATACTTAAGGTTGGATAGACTAGCTCTGTTGGTAAAGAAAAAAGTAGAGTGCAAAGAGCTGACCAAGAAATATAAACAGGTAGTAGCAGTAGAGCAGCTGATTTGTTTTTTTCAAGTTATTTGGCCTCAAAAAAGAAAGAAGAAAGAGGAAAGAAAAAATGGTATGTAGTGCTAACTTGACACCATACACCTAGTCGATAGAATTGTGATATCCAGTATGTTACTATGCTATTAATTGTAGCTTTTAACTTTAAAATTTGTTGCGAAAAGAAAAAATTTGTAGCTTTCGTTTTTCTGGAAAAAGTTGAGTTGACCCTTTTTCGAACAAAATTTTGTATGTAGCAGGGTTCGTATTTGCAGTTTTTCTAGTTTTAGAATCCTTGGAGAGGTTTTCTAACTTAACACGTAGCGATACTTATACGGTACAAATTAACTAACCGGAAAATGTTTTGCTAAAACGTAACTAATTTTTTTTTATCTGAGAAGGTCTTTCGACTTCGGCAGGACTTGGAATTGACCCGAAACATTCCAGTTTATCGATAAATTTCGATGATTTGATACATATCGATAGTTCGATGAATTTCAAGAACACTAAAATTCGATAACTCAAAAAAATTCGTTAGCTCGACCAATTTCGATAACTGTGAAATTCGACGGCTCGATAAATTTCGATAACTCAAAAATGTAAAAACTTTGGATACCTTTATAAATTCTTACTTTTGACATCTCCACATTTTTCGAAAACTATCTAAACATTTTGATAACTCGTTATACTCTGTTAAGACGATTAAATTCGATAAGCAGTGATAAATCAATAAGCTTATATAACCTTGAAATTTCGATAAATCGATAAATTTTGAAAATTCCATAAACTTTGCTTTGTTGAACCAACCAATTTCAGTAGATCAATAATTATCGATAACTCTGTAAGTTGAAAGAACTCCATACATTACGACTCCTCGATATATTTTGTTAAGTCTATAAATAATGATAATTCAATAAATATTGATAACTTGATACATTTCTTTAACTTGACAAATTTCGTTAATCCCACACATTTTTATAGCTCGATAACTATCCGTAAATTTGAACAACTAAGTTTCTGTGTCTATAAATTTCGACAACTCAGTAAACATTGATCAGTTTGAATAATTCGATACGTTGCGATAACTCAATAAGCATGGATAAATTTCGATAATTATAAACTTCGATGATTCGATAAATTCAGTAACCTTTATGGCTGATTTTATTTCGATTCCTATCTTTTAACTTAATTCTTATGTATTTCTAATTGTCTCCATTTTCGCCTTTATCTCAATTTTCGTCTTTATCTTCACTTTTGCCTTTTTTTTGTCTTCATCGTTATCACTTGTTTCTTCATCTTCATATTTATCTTTATTTCAAAGTTGAATTTCAAATACGAAGTAAAAGCAAATGCGAAACAGTTTAAATTGAACAGGTTGCAAAAACAACCATACACAAATATGGAAATTTTTAAACGACGATTTTCAACCAATTTCGAAACTAAAAACTCTCATCTACAGAAAATTACCTTTCCAACGGTGTTTTTGGTTTTGAAATCGGTAGCTTTACCTTGGTCTTCATCTTTGTTTTTATCTTTCACATCTTTGCTTATATCCTTTTCTTTTTCTATTCACGTAGATGAGATGAGGTGCGATGACGTGATAAGATGTGACGTGATTTTATGTGATGTGATACGATGTATGTCATGTGTTGTCATATCCTCTGATGTCATGTCGTATGATGTCATACCATATGATGTCATATCATGTGATGCCACGTCATGTTAAAAAACGAGAGCTAAAAATTTTTTCTTTCCACAACACATTGACAACAAAAAAGCTACAATTAATGCCGTTGTAACCTTTTCAATATCTCAATTCTCTCGTCAATGGTGCATGGTGTCAAGTTAGCACTACATACTAAATTTTGTTCGAAAAAGGGCCAACTCAATTTTTCCCAGAAAAACCAAAGCTACAATTTTTTTCTTTTCACAACAAATTTTAAAGTTAAAAGCTACAATTAATGGCATAGTAACATATTGGATATCTCAATTCTATCGACTAGGTGTATGGTGTCAAGTTAGCACTACATACTAAATTTTGTTCGAAAAAGGGCCAACTCAATTTTTCCCAGAAAAACCAAAGCTACAATTTTTTTCTTTTCACAACAAATTTTAAAGTTAAAAGCTACAATTAATGGCATAGTAACATATTGGATATCTCAATTCTATCGACTAGGTGTATGGTGTCAAGTTAGCACTACATACCATTTTTTCTTAAAAAACGAGAGCTACAAATTTTTTCTTTCCACAACAAATTTACAACAAAAACACTACAATTAATGCCGAAGTTAACTTTTCCAATTTCGAAAAGTGTAGTACTAACTTGACACACGTAATTTTTATCACAAAAATTCTAAATTGCCAAAATGTATGTAATTATTTGCATCTGAAACCAATTTTCATAAAATGAAGCGATATAAAACCAAAACCTGGTTTCGTTCACTTGACTCAGCAGCCCAAATAGTGTTTTTGGCCTTGCAAAGGATGGATTGATGTTTCAGATGCAATACATACATATGAATATTATCTCCGATTCACGTCCGTTAACACGGGAGTTAAACTGTATCAGTGAATAATACCAAAAATAAAATATTTCATTTGAATGATATGAACAGAAATTGACTTTACTTTACTGTTGCGAGCATGATAAAAACATAACAATGTAAAACCATTGAGAGGCAGCCTGACGTTTGCCGGCAATATAATTTAAAACTCAAAACTGAAACTCACATGCACATTCTCATTTTCAATCTCAACCAGCAACAATTGTGAGCAATTTAATTTTTTTATTTTCAATTTTGTATGATTTTAAAATGCTTGCGAACGTCAGAAAAAAATGATGGCCGACGAATTGAGAGAATGAATTTACCTTGTAAGGTTTTTATCATGGTTGCGTGTTTATATATAAATGTATGTATGAATATATTTTTTACTCTTTGAAGTTTAAGTAAAATAATTATTAATTTAATCTCGAACTTAAAATATAAATTATTAGAGCCGTCAAAATTGTATGCAAATTCTCCTTCACGCAAATGCCCTTTTCCCGGGAGTAAAGACAGCAAAAGCACAACTTAGGACACCCATATACATATGTATGTACATATGATATAGATATGTATGGATGTATATACTTGGATATGTATAATATGTTTCACATTCAGTAGGTTAAGTGCTTTTTTCAATCATTTATGTTAGTTAAGCTTCAAACTCCCGAAAAGGAGTAATAAAGCGCACAGGAAGAAAAATCTGCGCACTTATTTCTTCAAAAGAGTCGTATATTTTCGAAAACCTCTTACCATAACAAAGACATAGATTTTTATATACAAGTACATATATATCTGCGCACTGAACTACAGCCACGCATGTAAATGTGTGTTCAAATGTTCACTTTGCATCAAGGCCAGACCAAGCGATTGGGACATTTACAAGGTGGTGTTCTTTAAATTTTTCTGATCGAATTGCAAGACAACACCACCCTGTCACTCCCAAACTGTACTTTTTGTCTAGACCGGTTCCTTGGGTACTGGTCGAAGGCTGACATTTTCGATGCAAGCAAATGTCCAATTCTGACCAGTCAAATTTTAACCGGTGAAGAACTAGTCCTTAACGGAAAATTGGCCGCCTTATTGCTGCAGGGTATGTATGTACACACATATGTTTGTTTTGTATTTTTATTAAATATGTGTATTTAGTAAATGCCCTCATACATATTTCTTACATACAAACATTTGCTATTTACAAAAATAACTCTGGTTTACAGCAAAAATGTTCTATAGATCCCACTATCCAATTCCTATAGAGAATTGCTCGTTGATTCCGAAAACTTTTTGAGTACTTGCATTTTACCGTTATTCAGCTTGAAAAAAGAGTGGTTTCACTTAATCACGTATATCTTACGAACTAATTGAATAGTCGTAATACGAGATACGGGAAATGAAATTAATAAAATTTTCCATAAACATATATACATCACTTTTCGATAGCCCTGATAGGTTTTGAGAACTTGGTTCGTAAGGTATACGTGATTAAGTGGAACCATTTTTTTTTAAAGATGAATAACGGTTATTTGCAAATATCTCGAAAACGTATCCATACAAAAAAAATTAACTCGATTTTCGGAATCAACGATTCTAGATACAAATTGGATAGTGGTATCCGGGGAACAAAAACAAAATTAAAATTTGTGATCCAGAGTAATCTTTGTTAAAATCTATGGAAATACTGCTGGTCTGTATCTTCATGTATTTATGTTGGGGGACATACAAAAATGTATCTGAAATTTCTATGGAATATAATCTAGAACCTTCTTTATTATATGTATGGTCTTATGTTGTCATAATGCGTATGTATGCACATACACGTGTAGTAGGTATTAGAAATAGCTCGACAAACAATTCCGAACTTGGAATTTTCACTTTTATTGAATATTATCTATACCCTGAAATGCAAACATATGTATGAAAAGTGATATACCTACTTACGTAGATGCATTCGCTGCTTTTTCCATCGGTGACCTAATTTATCGTTATTCCTAGCCCGCCAAGAAATGTGTCAGAAAACGCTCTCTTTCGCGTATATATTTCTTTTAGCTCTCACTACAATGTTTTCTCTTAATTGGTTTGCTCTTAAATACAAATCTAACTCTCTTAAATCAGCCCTCAGCACGCTTAGAATGGAAAAGCAGGATAGCCATTTTACGTACATAATAAACAACCCTCCTCGATGCATCTAGGAAATTTGTATGTCAAATCCTGGACCTGCGCACTACTCCTTAAATAACTCCACATTGGCTGTAAATACATACATACAAATGTATGGGCATTTAAAGGATGTGTATTGTTACATTTACTCGGATATTCGCTTTTTCAGTATTTATTTGTATACTTTTGACCTATTTTCAATAATATCGTTCTGTATGTTTCGGTCATCAAATTAAGAGTTGGAGTTATGTATGATTCATAAGATTCATTCATTACAAGCACAGCTTGGTGATATACTATTTACTTATAATGCGTTCTTCAAAAAGACCCACCCTTTTAGGCTCCAGATTTGTGCAAAGGTTTATTCAGTCTTATTAGTTAGTTCGAATAAAACATTTTTTCGTTCTTCGATGATCCTAGATTGACTAAGTAGCCTTGAAACGTTGGCATTGGAAACATCTCTAGTCCATACCATTTGATTTTGAAACCGTCATCTTACACGGTTAAAAATTTCGGTTTTAATTTTAAACTTTTTGGACTACATATATGACCAAACTAAATTCAGTTTCAAATACAAACCTTCCAAGTTTATAAAAAAGAGAGCACATATGTTGGGTTTAGAATTTAAACAATTCGGTTTAAATGTNAACCAATTGTATCAAGCATCTTTGCACACTCAGCTACAGCCACGCATGTAAATGTGCTTTCATATGTTGAGTTTGAATCAACACCACAATTCGCTGTGCAAACATATTCTATTTCGGTTTAGATTTTAAACCAAAGTTTCTATATTTGAAACCTAGAAACTAGAATTAAAACATTTTGGTTTGATTTTTAAACCACGAACTTTTTGGGCTAAAATTTAAACCAGAATATATTAAAAATTGCGTAAAACTATTGACTGGTTTAAAAAGTAGACTAGAAAAGTTTAAAAAAGGCAGTAGTCCCAGCGCGGTTTAAAAATTAAACCCAAATTTTTGACCGTGTATCGAAAAACTTGGAAAGTTTTTTCAATTAAATTCAATTGAGAATGTGGCTATAGTTTGTTCGATTTTCTATACATATCAACAATGATTATACACATAAATAATATTTAAATAAGGTCCCGCCGATTACACCTGGCCTGGGGCTCGACCCGGCTCTCGGCGACTCTGTTCTTTGTAACTGCAAAGAATATTATTTTCCATTGTACAAACTTTTCTTCATTGTGACCACACTTTAATCTAGAAGCGCTTTTACAAATATAAGTTTTTCAACCCTTCGCCGCTTCAAAATATGACTGCGGAGCACTCGGATGATAGGTCTAACACGTTTACATGTACATTTTGATATTAAAATAAACTCTGAAAGGATAATATAAAGATTCGCAAAAAGAGTAAATCACAAAATTGAATATGCAATTTAAATAATCGAAGTTTTGAATAATTTTTTTAGATAACTCCATACTTTATTCGACAAACATTAGGGGAGCTCACGTTGATTAGCATTTTAGGTGTCAGCACCTAGCAGTCTATGTAGCATATGTTTTGTTGCTTTTCCAACAACGAAATGTGTGCTAGACTTCTACGTAGCAACTTTACACCTAAAATGACACGCAAAGTGAGTACCCCAATTGTAAGTAAAAAATATTTATATTGACCGCTTCTGTTATTCGATCAACTTCACCAGCAAAAGGTAAAAAGTTTTGGCATCAATTTATGAGGGTAGAACCATTTACAAACGCATTCAGTTAGAAGTAACCAACCACTTAAGCAATGAAGTGGAAATGACTTATGCCACTTTCAAAATATAAGGCTCATATATTGCTTAAATAAACACAATAGAGCTGCTCAGGATATTGTGGATATGGTCTGAGGTTTGCATTTGCAAATTGTATGCTTGCTACCATTTAAACCGTTTACATTTTATTGTTGTGAGTTTGCAAATGCACCGAAATATGCAAATGCAAGATCATATGCACAAGATCCTGAACAGCCCTAATGTACAATTTTCATCTTGTTATTTTTACAAGAAAACATGAATTTTATATTACAGGTGCCTCTATCCTGTAAATGGACCTTGCGTCAGATTCACAAAATGAAACTACCTAAGTCGAAGTAAAACAAAATTATTTTGCAAACTATCCATAGTGGTTACCTTCGACAGGGCAGCACTATCGTTAGTCGCGATAGTTTGCCGCATACTTCGCTAATGAGAATATCTGTATGTTTATCGTATTTGGGTTGGTAATCCATGCCACAGTCGCAGTTAAAATCAATACCCAAATGACAGAATGACTTCGAAAATGTTTATATGTACCATTTATTTAATTTTTCCCCTTTCACGGAAAAATATTGGCATTGAGCCAAAATTACTCTGTCACCTTCAAAAATTAGTCAAAAATAGTGTTCTTCTATAAAACATGTAAAATCCACCGCATTTGTTCCAAAAAAAAAATTGTTCGTATGTTTTATACTATTTACTATAATAATAGATTGGCGTTTACACATATGTTAGCGTTTGGCCGAGCTTCTCCTCCGACTTGTGGTGTGCGCCTTGATGTCACACAAAGCGGAGGGACCTACAGTTTTACGCCGACTCCGAACGGCGATTGTATTTTTATGAGATGCTGTTTTTCATGGCAGAAATACACTCGGAGGTTTGCCATTGCCTGCCGAGGGACGACCGCTGTTAAGAACAAACCTTTTTCTATACTACTACTGTACTAATATTATTGATTTTGAGAAGAGAAATACGAATCCACTGTTCAAAAATCGAAAAAAATTTAATACCTCAATTAAAATAATGCATTTTTTATTGCAAACTTTTTTATTTGCATGCTGCTGTGCATAATTCTCACAATTTGTGGATTTTGCTTGTTTTTTCGAAGAACACTATTTTCCCCCAATTTTTTTTAAGGTCAAGGAGTAATTATTGCTGAATGCCAATATTTTTCCGTGAAAGGGAATTACATTAGCTTTCAAATACATTTTGTTTCATATTAAAATGTTGCTTCTGTAGGTCCCTCCCCTTTGTGTGACAACATCAAGGCGCACGCCACAAATCGGAGGGAAGCTCGGCCAAACACTAACATATGTGTAAGCGCCAATCTATTATTATTATTGTTATTATGTATGGTACATACATACATACATATATTTCTCAAAATTATATACCTATTCTATACCTATGTGAAATGACGCTGTGAATTTTTCTATGTAAACGTGTCCATAGTTAGGTATGAAATATCGTCGATAGTATCGATATTCATGTATTGTCGATACGTGATTCACTATCGATACTATCGATAGTGCCATCGATAGCTTGCCACCACTCCTTTGCCCTCTATCGTACTCTATAGCAAAACACCTTATTTCATACTGTCTATGTACATTAGATTGCATCACTCCCCATACAAAAAAAAAAATCGGTACTATTTTTCCATTGGAATTATAAAATCTATTATTTTTTAAGACGTTGGTATAGGAAAAACCTGAATAACTGAACCTAAACTCTTCCGATTTAGGCTTAAGAGGTGTCATTGGAAAGGTATTTTCTCACCCTTTTTATTTCATTGCTAATAAACTCATTCAAAGGATGGAAGAGAAAGGTAGGACGAACGAACGTCATTCAAAGTTGAATTAAGATCTGTTGGTATTCGAAAAAACAAGAGGGACACGAATGACGTTTTTTTTTGGCCAGAAATAAAAACAGTGTGAAAATATCTTTCTGCTGATAAGTCTTAATCAGAACATTTTTGGCCCAGTTATTCAAGTTTTTCGTAAACCAGTCTTTGAAAAAAGTAAAGACAGCATCAAAAATCTCATTCTTACGATTCCGAAAAGTTCTTTAAGAAACTATTTTTATTCATAAAAAACTCCATTTTTGGAGGTATTTTCAAATCGGTCCAGCTCGCTTAAATCTTAATATTTTTCCGAAATATTTTGGTGGATGCCTTAAAATATAATAAGTTTTGTAATCCCGGCGGAAAACCCGTAACTTTTTTTGGTGATGCAGTCTAATGTACATATGTATATACTAGACAATGCCCGCTTGCTTCGCAGCGCCAAATAAGATCTTTTGCGTTGGCCAATACAAAAATAGCGTTTAGAAGCAAAAGCGGTCTGTAAAGTAAACATTTATAGTTTCAAATGAAACGAATAAAGAGCAGAATCCTCCTCACACATAGGCCAAGAATAGTAGTGCTTTGAAATACTAATCCCTTTCGATGTCATAAGTTTTACCGATGGTCTTATTTCCACCTGGGAGATCTCTGCGAAGCGTGCGTAATATTCTTCTGTAATCTTGCAGCTTCAACATTGGTCCGTGAACCAGTTTTCAGTTATAGGAGGCCCAAGAAAATCCCCGCCTCGCAAGGTATAACCTCCGACAATTTTACTGGTTTTTGAGTTTACCCCGAACAACGAAAACGGCTATTATTTTGTGTATGTATGTACATTAGAGTGGTCCAAAGAAAAATTTTCCAAGACAATGTTTGGGGCACCTTCCAAAATTTTTTTTGCCGAAAGAGGGGCTGGTACCAAACCTTACGTTTCTATGTATACATTTAGAAGTTGCTCATGGTGCACATATCTTACTGTAAAAGTATTGTGTATATATATTAATCAAAGAATTGGTTAAGTAACCTAAGAACATTTCAAATTTAAATAATCTAAAAAAATATCACAAGTTTCAGTTGTCATGGCAACAGTACCTTTTTATAAAAATCACCAATATTTTTGTTAGTTTCGCAGCGATCCGAAAGCGCATTTCAAGGCCATTGAGCACCCTGTATTAGTTGCAGTAGAAAACTGAAAGTTGTTATAGATATTACAAATGTTAAAAGGAAAAAACTAACGGGGTACCCCGTTTTCTAGAATGAAAATTTTTTCCCCTTACCAAAATTGGTCCACTTTAATGTATATATATATATGTTTCGAATGCAAAAAAAATCATCAGAGAGTAATAATCGTTTCGAATTTGCATTAAAAAAATCGGTTCATAAATCTACCAAGCGGGTCTATTTTTTGGAAACGTATTTTCCATCATGCTGGTAGCTCACATTTGGAATTTAAAACAAATCGGTTCATAAATACGATTTTTATAAATAAATCGACTCCAGTGCCACCTAGTGGCTCTATTTTTTGCATACATATTTCTTATCATAGAGGTAGCAGACGTTTTGAATTTGAACGAAATCGGTTGATAAATACGGCTTTTATAAATAACTCGACCCCAGCGCCCCCTAGCTTTTGAGTTGACTCCGAACAACGAAAACGGCTATTGTTTTATATATATAGATTTGCTTATGAAATAAATGAGGGTTCAAGCCAGTTGGATGCTAGTAGGATATTGATAACTACATTCATCTCGAACTTTATCGGTGAATCGTTTTAGATGTTCAGGTAATTTAACCTTATTTGACAAGTTGATCCCAATGTTCTATATCCGTCACTCGTTCGGAAGCTGCGTAAAACTGAAGGTCCTTCATTTATAGCCAGACCATAAACTGGAGGAAAAAAAGTTTAATCGCAAAAATATTATTAGTATGTATATTAGCGTGGGCCGAAAATCCGTTTTTTAGAATTTTGATTGGTAATAGCAAAAATATGGTTCACTTTTACTTGAACTTTGATGGACTTGGGCGAGCCTAGGATATTGATCAAAAAATTCTAAATTTCACATAAATTTTTTTTAAAGCATAATGAATCATGTTTTTGGTATTACCAATCAAAATTCTAAAAAAGCGGATTTTCGGCCCACGCTAATGTATATGTACACATATATGTACGTATGTATTGCATGAAATACTTATAAATATTTAAATAAGTATGTACATACATCCATGCATAACATCCTCTGCACGAAATCAGGTCAACGCACAGTGCCGCGACTCCATACAAATCATGGACAAAAATAGAAGGAGTGGTCAGAATTGGCTGAAACTTCACACCTAGAAGTATTATGCCCCTCTAATTTCAAAAATGAAATCGGTTTTTCTGTACCGGTTACTCATTTCGAGAAAACCGAGTTTTTCTTGCATTTTTATATGAAAATAGTCATTGTGGACATGNCAACGGTGCAATATAGGAACGCCCAACCAGACACAAGGCAAGCGGGACCTTAAGAATTTGCTGAGTGCATTATGTACATATGCGCCCGCATGTACATAGTATGAAATTAAGTAAATATATGCATATATACATATGTACATATATACATACATATGTATGTACATACTTCTGCTTGTTTTGGTGAATTACATACCTGTGGATATGTTTCTACATATGTATGTAAATCAAAGGTTAAAACAAACACTTCGTAATTCGTAAATGTCTGATCGAAATTATATGCATACATGCATACATACATATGTATGTATGTAGATATGTATCGATAGTTTGCCACTCTAGTATGTATACATATACGTAAATATATTTACTATCCCTACAAGATTTGTGTGATGGAAACTAACACGTTCTCATTTATCTTACCAACACATTTGCAAATTTCGCGTTGGTTAAAAAGAGACCATTAAATAACGCCATAAGTTGGAGGAAGACGGAAGATCATATGTACACAAATGTTTACATCAGATTTTTCACACTGCCCTTTAAAATTTGATAGAAACTTGTAGGTAGCCAGTGACAGAAATCTCTATCAGTCTTGCCACTCAAATAATTTGTCAAATGATAGTCACTGTTCTTGCAGGGTATCCTATGCAAAATGCAATTGACCTAGTAAAATTTCTATGTGTTAGGCGTAAATACATAAAGCAGTGAACCCTCTACTTGCCACTTGCCATCATCTTACTTTTGAATTGTCTCCTTGGCATGTTTGTCCTCGTTCTCGTTTGCCTTCATTTTTACTCTATGCACTTCAATTTTGCTTAGTGTTACAAGGATACGCCAAAATATTAATGCTACAAGTACACTGTACTCTTTCCAGTGCCCTGCACCATGCCTCACTTGGCCACCTCGCCAACTTACCCCACATTAAATCTACATACATATATATACATATATACTATGTTGCATATGCACTTTGTCCATGCTTATACCTATGTACATATCCAAGCATGCATAGATATGAATGTACATGATGGACTCGTTTTGAAGTCGCGATTTATACATCGCCCTTCGTGTTATCATCCCGGCTAGCGGTGTTTTCACTTAGCACACCAATACATTCGAAGTTGGAGCCGGCACGGCGCCGGTCGTAGATTTCACTTGGCAGTCCTAACGGATATTACGGCTCGTTTTCGCGCGCGATTCTAATATGTAACAGTGATTAAAAGCTTGATATCAGTGTCCACACTCGCCTACCACTTCTTCGGTTAAAGTAATTAACTCATTAAAGCTATCAGCAAGCTTTGTTGCGTGAAACAGAATGCGGGATCATTACAGACAAACAAGGCCATCCAGCCTCAGAGTAGGGAACCATATACTAAAATTTCTTTTGATAACTTGAATAATCTTGGTTTACATACATACGTATATATGTATGTATATATGTATTAGGGTAATCCCTAAAAATATGGAAGTCTAAATTTAGTATCGGACAACCCTTTATTTTATTCTATGTACAAAATAAGAACTTCAAAGAATATTTCAAAATTTCAATACAATTTTTAGATGTGAAAAAATTTAAATCTGATAAATTTGGCATTTTATTGAAAATTTGCATAGTCATCGCCATTTGCCAGTCATCCTTTCTTGGAAATACTTTCAACATTTTTCAATTGTTAATTAACAATTAATATGTTGATATTATAAGGTTCAACCTAATACATATGTACATACAGCTGCGAGTAAAATAGTAGTACCAGAATTCAAAATGATGCTGTTTGTAACTTTTGTTTATTTATTTATTGTTAATAATTTTCATTTAAAGTAATTGTCGATCTTCATATATCAGAAACCGCATAAATAAAAATTTCAAAGCTTGCACAAAGTTCACAAAAACTGATTAAACTTAAAAAAAGCTCATGAAGTTTTGTAGCCCATTCAATTTTAATGCAAGGTTTAAGTCGCTAAAAATTACCGTTGATTTTTTAGATTTTTCGTTTGTCAACGGTGTTGAGCATTTTCTTCCATATAACGCATGAACAAAATTTATTTTTATATGGAAAAAAATGCGCAACACCCTTTACAAAAGAATTCTAAAAAATCAACAGTAATTTTTAGCGACTTGAAGCTTCAACAATAACTTTTGTAACCGGAAAAGTGTATTACCAAAAAATGTTACCAGTTCCCGTCACCGCGATTTTAAACACGTTGGCAGTGCAGTTAAATGTTCAACAATTCAACTACGAAAATTTGTGGAAATTCTGGCATTGCATATTTCACGGGGAAATATTTTGGGTTTACAAATTTACAGGGACTTTATTTACCGGTTACAAAATTTTTGTTATCAGCGTAGAATAGACCTGTCTGTGAACTCTGTGCAAGCTTTGAAACTTTTATTTACAAGTCTATTCTGTGCTGGTAACATAAATTTTGTAACCGGTAATTAAAGTGTCTGTCAATTTTTAAACCTTTTTCGCATTCTGTCCTCTCTTGTAACCGGTAAATTTGGTTCCCATCTCATAAGCTAGTAACAAAATATTGCCCCTTGAAATATGCAATACAGGAATTTCCACAAATCTTCATAGCTGAATTGCATAATATTTTCACTGCATTACCAACGTACCTAGAATCGCGGTGACAAGAAGTGGTAAGATTTTTTGGTAATAAAATTTTCCGGTCACAAAATCTTCGGTAACGTGCAGAATAGACCTGTTATGCGGTTTCTAATATATGTATGTAGATCGACATATATTTTAAATGAAAATTGTAAAAAATAAATAAATAAACAGAAGTTGCCAACAGCATTATTTTGAATTTTGCTGCTATTATTTTACTCGCATCTATATATATACATATATGTATATATTTTTCACTATAATATTTAAAATTTCATATATACAGTATCGGTCATATCTATAGCACGCCTTTTCAAAGTGATATTGTGTGCCACTTATGTTTATTTATCTATTTTTAAGAATTTTCAATTCTGAGAAAAAAGTTTGAAATTTAGGTGAAAATTTGTTGCACTTTTTTGAAGTTTTCTACAAATTGTTAAACTTGGATTTATATGGGGTTTGTTAGAGAAAGAACTGTATTTTAATTGAAAATTCTCAAAAATAAATAAATAAACATAAGTTGCACACAATATCACTTTGAAATGGCGTGCTATAGATATGGCCGATACTGTATGTATATGTATGTATAGCCTTTGGAAAAACTTCTAATCTTTAATTTTCTCTTTCTCCACAGACAAACAAATCCAGATTCAGATGTACCTGGAAAGGCTGCAAACACATAGAACACACAAACAAGAAAATCGAAAGACATATAAGAAATGTTCATCTTGGGTGAGTAAAGTTGCAATTTCATACATACATATGCATACACATAAATAAAGTAGGTATTATCATCCATCCCCATGTATGCAGATACATACATACATACATATGTATGTATATGGGCAAATCTAAAAAACACGTATACTTTCAAAACAAAAAGTTTAATTTTTTAATTTGTGGGCACACCTATGTTTTATGTATGATTCTATTCGTAATCTCTTAATAAATCGATAAATATAAGTGTAATTCATTTTCATCAAGTGCTTCAAAAGTTAGATGAGGAATAAACATTTAGATCGCACAAAACTACGCTGTGCAAGTTTAAATTTTGAGCAAAGATTTTGAAAGTTGAACTCACTTAATTAAACGCTCGAAATTCAATAGTATCCCCCGTTTTACCAGATTTTTTTATTTGATATTTATTTTTTTATTTTATAAATTACTCCCTCAGTTTTGAAGTTATTTTACTAAAATTTTGCACATAACGGGTTTTTAATATTACCTTAATTATTGCGCAAAATTATCGAAATAGGTTCACTTTAACATATAGCTCCAACACAACTGATGACTCAGATTTGTATTTTTGCGCTATAACTGTAATTGCATATACGAATAAAAAAATGTATGCGTGCAATATGTTAAAATGAACCTATACTAAATTTGTACCTGCTTAATTGGAGGAGTTATAACACAAAACAACGTCTCTAAACAATCAGTTGTATGCGAGCTAGAGGTTATAGTGAACCGACTTTGATGATTTTAAGAGATAGTGAAGGAAATATTCAAATACAATCGTGTTCAAAATTTTCGTAAAATATCTTAAAAAATTAGGGAGTTTTTTATAAAATAGTTAATTAAAATATAACTCCTTAAATTTAATAAAATTTAAAGGCTCCAATTAAGTATGTAGAGACAACTATCAGAGTCTTTGTCAAAAAAAAGTTGATTTGATACCCTGCTCGAAATATTCTGACTAAAAGAAGGCGCATCATTAAAAATAGTAAATCGGGGTTTTTACACACTTCTAGAACAAAAATTTTAAGCATTTTACAGGTATATTGTAACGATATATGGACTAGTAGTTACACAAAGATTTAGATCGTTTCGACGTATTTTCCAAATGTGCCTTCAATTAAGATGTTTTTGGTACAAAAATTACGCTCAAGATCGCACAATATTTTATCTTTAAAGATTGGTTTGTTCTTAAAGCACACCTCTGGCTAAGGTATAAAATTATTCGTAATTGTTTGTAGAATACAAAACGTACTTAAAAAGTTTTTAGAATAAAATACTTCAAAACCTATAACGCGATAAACCGACTTTTCGATTGCAAGCGAATTGGCAAGAACTTATGGTCTGATTTTGGCAACTTAACGTAACTTACAGGCTTTCACTTAAAAATTCTCTTAAATGGATGTTGCTTATAATCACGATTGAGAGAATACAAAGGTTGCGCCGATCTCGGACCGCTATTCCTCTCTTAACGAATTTGACATAATCGTTGTCTGCATGACGACACACTTGTGCAACCTGTTTACGTTTTCCTTGCAACATTTTTTCTTCTTCTTCCATTCTTGCTCACGTTTTGGCATTTCTCTCTCGCAATTGCACCAGTGTGACGTCACACAAAAGTTATTCTCAAAAATCCTCTCTGATCGGCGCAATCTTGTATTCTATCATTCTTGGCTTATAATTGAACAGCCGAAACTTAACGTAACTTAATGCCACGTTGAAATCTGTTTCGTTTTGATTTCCTAAGTTCTAAGTTCCGTTAACTTAAGTTAAGTTGCTATAATCAGGCTTTTAGAAGAGGTGTGAAGTCGAAAGCTACAGGCATTTATCAAGCAGGAAGATTTTACGTCTTTTATGTACATGCATACGTTGGGGCTTGTTCGAGATGCAATCCCAACCACTGGGTTGCATGATTGGTTTAAATCACGATTGAGAGAATACAAAGGTTGCGCCGATCTCGGACCGCTATTCCTCTCTTAACGAATTTGACAGAATCGCTGTTTGCATGACGTCACACTGGTGCAACTTGTTTACGTTTTCCTTGCAACATTTTTTCTTCTTCTTCCATTCTTGCTCACGTTTTGGCATTTCTCTCTCGCAATTGCACCAGTGTGACGTCACACACAAGTTATTCTCAAAAATCCTCTCCGATCGGCGCAATCTTGTATTCTATCATTCTTGCGTTTAAGTATCACATTCGATGTGAATATCTAACAGAATTAGACCAATTTAGCAATTCCAACAGAGCTGCAAATTTTCATGGGTGTTGCACTACTTCCGCTTTGATTATGTATCTCAAATAGTGATGTGAATAGTATCGAGTATCAAATAGTATGTATTTGGTACTGTTGAGCAATTGAGGTTTCAAAATGATAATTTACCGGAACACAACGTGGATCAAACAAACAGCATTTCTCTTTGGAGTACTTTTGATAAAAAATCTAAGTAAGCTCACAAAAGTTTTTTAGCGTCTGCCATAGTCGAGGGTAATCAATGGGCCAAATAGGTGAAACAGTTAAAAATTATTTATGGTAAGTATATAAAGGTAACAATAAGCTTCAACAGCAATCCAATAGTTTTTATGCAGTGTTTTAGATTGAAAACGTTTTTACTAAAAAAGAGCCACTACGCGTAAGAACATAAGATTAAAAGATTTTTATCGGCTTTGGTATAAGGGTTTTTTAACGGAATAATGTAAAGCACTTTTATTCGATACTTCGTTCCAAAGTATCGAGTATCGATCGATAATTGAAAGTATCGAAAATTTACGTCACGAGTCTCAAACAAGGCTTATTTTTAAGAACCAAGATTGTCGTAATAAATACTTAATTATGATCCAGAAAATGCTAGGAAATGAACCTGCGGCTGCTCGCAGATTATCTATATTTGCACTAATCGAATTAATTACCGCAATTATAATTACCTCAACAGCTTTTCGGTTGTTAAGAAAACTCGTAAACCGAAATATCGCCACAAATATGTAACTTATTTCTGTCTATGAACAAATAGCTATGGGACTACGGACTCTTGTTCGCCCATTATAACTAATGTATGTATGTATGTATATACAAGTGTTAAAATTGCTCCTTCAAAGACACTCGCTCCCACCGAAGTTTACTAATAGAGTCCCTGTTTTCACATCAACAAATTTCTCCCAATTTTTTGGTGCATCAGTATTGCGAACTCTGCACCCACTTTGTCAGGCGTAGTGTCGAAAAGCCTAAAGCCTAAACAGAATTGGATTCTGTTCCAAGATCAACACTATCTGCTAGTTAACCACCTAACCAAAAGAAAACTACAAACTATGAGGGACCCTGAAGATGTCTTTAGAATTCGCAGTAGAGACTTACAGTTTCACGCCGACTACGAATGGCGCTTGTGTTTTTTTGAGAAGCTGTTTTTTAAGGCACAACACACTCGGAGCTTTGCCATTGCTGCCGTGGGGGACCGCAATTAGAAAAAACTTAATTTCTTATTATTTTTGATGTTGTTGTGAAACTGAGCTCGTACCCAGGCCCTTTGGAATGGTATCGCACACTGCTAAGTCAAAATAAAAAATATATTCGACATTAAATCCATGTTTAATTTGCGTTAAAAATTCGATTAAAAATAATATTAAAAAAACTTTTTCAATGGAAATTTAAGGAACCTAACGTGAAGTAACATCACCCAATTACTTCGGCTGATAAAAAGAAATAGGAAAGGCTAACATTTAAAAGCATGGAAAAGCAATCATAAATATTTCAAATATAACTACAAAAAAATGTGTGCATATAGTCTTGCCCAATTCGCAATTTTGTGGCCCCCTCTTATGTATAGTTTTTGGGACGATATGCCAACGCATATAATTGCCTATATCTTTAAATCTCAACTATCAACAGTTGTAATTTTTTTACTGAATAAAGGGCTGCTCAATTACTATACGAATATAGAAGAAAATGTTGAGTTTTTCATTTTGTCATGCAAACACTTCGAAACAAATGGTCGCTTCCCAGTAGATAATTTCAGAAGTTAAAAGCCCTTCCAAAAGGCCCCTGACTGTCAAGAGTTCTTTTGGGTTGTTTTTTCGCAATAATGGGGCATCTGGCTACATTGGCATTAGAGAAACGTAGAATAGTTCATTCAAAGTCGTATACAACCACTTATTTCCCAGCAGTATTGGACGATTAAAGGAATACGCTAATAGTAAACAATATTTGTAAAACAAGCTTTCTAAATATGAATCAAATCGGACCATAAATACGGGGTTTTCAAATATCTCGACTCTTTCGCAACCTATCGGCAACATTTTTTGTGGAGCTATTAATGTAGATTACACATATGTATATATTATAAATATAAACTAAATCATACCATAGATGCAGTCTTTAGAAATATTTCGACCCCAGCGCCAGCTTCCTGCAAAATTTGTGTGAAGTTGTGTCTTTGCTTGTAGGTCATATGCATGCATTCCAAATATGAACCAAATCGGTCTATAAATTTTTAATAATTTATCTTTTATATTGCTTTGTCATCGGGTTCTGAGCTATGTTTTAAGTCCCTAGCCTAAAAAAAAAAGAAAATCCAAAACCTCGTACGTGAGGTTGCCCAAATTTTATAGAATTTAGAAGAGTAAAACTTGTCTTTTCAAAACGTCTCTCTCTTTTATCCCTAATTATCTCTTCTTCTTATCTCTAAGTATGGAAATTTTAGTATGAAAGGATTAGGGCTTAAATGCCACCAGACAAAATTTGTTTTTTGATAAGGTATTCTAAGGACTTTTTAGTGACCCTCGTATCATGTTTTACCACCGAATATAGTTACATATATGGGTAATTTCCAAACAAAGTGCTATTTTTTCGTCCCTTTTTAAATTATTTTATGGTGGCAAGAAATTTTTTTTGGGAGAATTTTTTTTAATAAATTCGAGTGATTACATACATGATGAGTGATTACACATATGTTAGTGTTTGGCCGAGCTTCTCCTTCGATTTGTGGCGTGCGTCTTGAGCCTTGATGTTGTCACACAAAGCGGAGGGACCTACAGTTTTATGCCGACTCCGAACGGCGATTGTATTTTTATGAGAAGCTATTTTTCATGGCACAAATACACTCGGAGGTTTGCCATTGCCTGCCGAGGGACGACCGCTGCTAAGAAAAAACATGTTTTCTATATTTTTTGCGATGTTGCTTAGACCAGGGCTTGAACCCAGGCGTTGCGGAGTGGAAGCGTGCAGCGGCCGAGAGTGATTACATGCATGAAAAATTAGAAACATCATTTCTCTCCTGCTTCGTCTTTAAAAGAAAAAATTGTATTCAATATTTCTTCGTTCTTAACTTCTATATCTCTGTGGATATTAAGTAAAGCTAAACCTCTTAACATTTGTTCCCCAGATTCGTAAATATGATTTAAGCTTAAGAAGGAGCGTTCCCTGGAAACAACTGTCACAGGAAGGGTTGCGCCTATCTGCAAGAATCGGTATACCGCTGAAGTATTAGCATAGCATTTAATTTTTAAATGTAGAAAATTGCCTTTGACACATTTTACCAAATGATAACTGAAATTTCAAATTACGTTTGGTCCAAGGCGGAAATTTAAAAGTAGCATCCGGAGCCACGGCAACAAAAATCTGACACATCATTAAGCAGAACCTGCTAGCCTGAATATGTAAATTCGGGAAGCAGAGGGTTGTGAAATTACCGGCATCTTGAAAACAATGGTGGTCAAAATGTAAAAACGAAAAGTCAAAAACAACATTATACGATCCAAATAAAGAGCTACCAACAAAGCTGATGTTTTATTAATGTACGCCGTTTTGTTTTCTTTTGCGAACAACCAGTAAATGTGAAATATTTTCCAGAATGTCACTTTTAGGTAAAAAGGGATTTTTTGTTTAAATCGCTTATTCTACAAAAGTGTTCAAATGGCATGTGTGGGAAATTGTTGCCGAAGAAAGATTAAACAAAAAGTCTGCCTTCCTAGAAAAACCTCACGTTAACGTCACAAAGAAGGTGGAAAAACTTCAACATTAGCTTATCTAATAAATGAGTTTCTAAACTTACATATTTATTACTTTAGCTTACTTTTATAAAAAGTGAAAATCTGGAAAATATTTTACAAAACTGTAATTTTGAAGGGCCCGAAAGCAGTTTCGTATTCTGCCAAAATTTTCACTTTTTCAATCTTAAAAAAATACCTGGCTAGTACACTTTGTTTGGAAATTACCTATATATGTACATTAGGGTGGTCCTTAAATGTATTAAGTACATTATTACATCAGATTTCCTAAACGTCAACCCCCACATCGATGCAATATAGTCAAAGATATCACACAAAAATTTTGGTCCCGATCGGAGACGGTTTAGGCGTGTCGCACTGGGGTCAAAGTTCAGATTCCTCTATGGAGACTCAAAAAATTAAAATTAATATTTTTTTCATCTACTACCCAAAATCGATACTACTAACGTCGAAGATGTCACATAAATTTTGGTCCCGATTTGAGTTTATAATGGCGTATCGCACAGGGGTCAAAGTTCAGATTCCTCTATGGAGACTCAAAAAATTAAAATTAATATTTTTTTCATCTACTACCCAAAATCGATACTACTAACGTCGAAGATGTCACATAAATTTTGGTCCCGATTTGAGTAGGGTAAGGCGTATCGCACAGGGGTCAAAGTTCAGATTCCTCTATGAAGACTCAAAATAGAGGAATCTGAACTTTGACCCCTGTGAAACACGCCTTAACTGACTCCAATCGTTACCAAAATTTATACGTGATATCTGCGCCTACAGTAGTATCGATTTTGGGTATTAGATGAAAAAATATGGAATTAAATTTTTTGAGTCTCCATAGAGGAATCTGAACTTTGACCCCTGTGAAACACGCCTTAACTGACTCCAATCGTTACCAAAATTTATACGTGATATCTGCGCCTACAGTAGTATCGATTTTGGGTATTAGATGAAAAAATATGGAATTAAATTTTTTGAGTCTCCATAGAGGAATCTGAACTTTGACCCCTGTGAAACACGCCTTAACTGACTCCAATCGTTACCAAAATTTATACGTGATATCTGCGCCTACAGTAGTATCGATTTTGGGTATTAGATGAAAAAATATGGAATTAAATTTTTTGAGTCTCCATAGAGGAATCTGAACTTTGACCCCTGTGCGACACACCTTAACCGTCTCCAATCGGGACTAAAATTTATATGTGATATCTTTGACCGTTGTATTAGCGACTGAGGGGGTGAGACTTAAAATGTCATTTTTTAAGGGCCACCCTAATGTACATACATATGTATATACATATATAAAAACAAAATTTCTTTCATAATTGCTTTCATGTTTCTTGGTAAATAAAAGTAGCTGATAAAACAATCGTTACAAATAAAGTCCTTGAGTAAACGAAGCGTTTTTCGCTGGTAACTTTAACCGAGGAAACACTCTGTCACCTTGACATAGTAAGCCAATTAAAGAGCAGCTACATATGTACATCATATGTGCAAGGCACTAGTAGTAAATGCTCGCTGCAATCGTTGCAACCTACACACACATCCATTACACCGCCTGTCATTACGACCACAACCACTCAAATAGCGGCATAGTAATTGCCGCAGAGACAATTCCTCGTCTATCTCCCGATTGGTTCTACTTTTAGTTGCACTTGCACTGATGTAAAAATCTGGGCCAGGTACACATAAGAAATACATATACACCTACATATATCTGTGATCATAAGCAATAACCGCCTAAGTCGACTTAAGAAAGAATTAAGTTATACATGCTATCGTATTCTGAAACTAATATTCCATGTGCATGTGAAATCCCCATCTCGCAAGCTAGGCAATTTAAAATGTGATAGACGAACATATTTTGGTTTTCCCATAAGGTTAACATTGCGATCCAAATGTAACCTTATGGGGAAACCAAAATATTTTCATTTATAACTTTTTAAATAGCGTAGCTAACGAGATGCGAGTTTCACATACACATGGAATAGTATCTGCAACTATGATAGCATATATATCTAAATTCATTCTTAGGTCGACTTAGGCGGTTATTCCTTATGACAACAGATATATAGTATATGTGTGTAAATATGGATATGAACGTTGTTGCCCATATGTACATGCAGTACATACACTGCAAGTTTCTAAATGAAAAAAAGGACGAACCACCAATATATGTACGTACATACAAACATCATTAGTGTAAGCCATTTGTGCAGGGCGAATACCCCCGCGTATCCGTTATCATTCGTGACTCGTGCCTATGTGCTAATGTTAGTATGTATTTGAGGCCAAGGTTTTATACTCTAGCACTGCACTTCAGGAAGCCTTTTCATTAACCATCGCCCACAATTGCAAATCGAAGCATTACATGCGTCCAAGGTTTTTACATTAACATAGACGAGTAATTACAAAAATCAAATTGTTGTTTTTCATTCAGATCTATTTTCGCGTTTATAATTATAGATATAGATCTTACAACACTGCACACTAATACAAAGCGGACTTTATTTCAATATCATCCTTTCTCATATACTTAAACATCGAATGGTTATACAATACAATGATAATATGTATGCATATGTTTAAAAATTAAATATCTAACTAAGTAGGATTAGTATTGTTTTTGTTTTATTTAGATTCTAGCTTTGAAATTTTGTTGTTCAAATATAGGGGTATATTTTTTTTTTTCTTTAAAAATTAACTTAACAATCTACGTAATTGAATTTTGCTCGATATTAAGGAAATATTTATAATAAAAACTGTAAATGATTACAATTTCCAACTCTTGAAAAATGGGGAGAAGGAATAATTTACAAATTGTTTTAATTCGTTGAATAATGTAAATATGAAATGCGTAGTTTTATACATGGATACATGGAGCATATTTGTATATATTTTTAAATATTGTTTTTATATTATTTAATGCTTAAATGTAAACAGCTCGCCACGGTTTTTAAAATGTTTATGAAAATTAGAGATACGTAGATGCTTACAACTAGGAACTATGAACTACAGCCTATATTAATAAAGACTATTGATAAAACGTGGTACGTATAGTGCTAATATACATAAAAGCAAAAAAACGCCTGGCTCTTTAGTCTTACCCAAAATTAAAAATTTAACTAAGATGGAAATTATTGATATGCTTAATATAAATAAGTATAAATATTTAAATTTTAACTAATTGAATTCATTTTGCGGGCGATGAAGGAATTCTAAAGGGCTAAAAAATAAAACAAAAATGTTTGTAAACGAAAGCACAGCAAATTAAAAATATTTAATTAAACTTGAAATACGTGAACAGATACAGTCTCTTTAAGGATAAAACGTTATGTAAATGCGTAAAATGCTTAGCTACTAACCCTGGGAAATAATTTTTACCAATCGAACTTTAACGCGGGGTATGTTCAATTTTTAGGCCAACATAATTCGAATTTTTTCAAATCTAATTCAAGCGCTTACCATATTTTCCTACTGTAATAAACATATTTTTTGATTACACGAAAAAGTATCCTTAAAAATTTCGCATAGCTATGAGCATAGGGCGCGTGCATTTAAGCTACTTTGTATTTTATATGAGTAATTCAACACATGATTTATTTAGTGCAAGTGCTACTAAAGAAGCACAACATCTATACATTTTTAGTCTGCCATGATTGTTCCTTAATGTTTAGCATATAACGCCAATCACTGCAATTTCTTCATATTACTAAACAGTTTCTATAGGTTGGTGTATGAATAGTTGCACTTAAAATAAATGTTACTTGTATACGTGTATTTACAACAATTATTTCGAGATTATATAAATTCCTGGCAAATAATCACAAAAGAAATTTCTAAAGCATTATTTTCGTCCATTTTTAAAAGTCCTTTGTGTTTGTGTGTACCTACCGAGCATTACAAGCATTTATCATAAACAAAAAATAAATATTAGATTAGAGTTAACCTTGATGCATGAATGATAACTTATTTGGTACTGTGATAAACCAAGCGTTTCACTTAAAAATTTAAAATTGTTTTTCTTCTTAACTCGCCAGTATTTGTATATGCTTCATTTAATTGTGTGGATTCATAAGCGTATGAGTGATGTCCATTGAAGTTTCCGAAAGCCCATTAACAGTTATACCATTTGCTAAGTTGTTTGCTAAGATAAAATGCATATTCATAAATTAGTACACTGATCCAGAAAATAATACAACATAATTACCATTTCTAACTCCCTGGGTGGCGTCCAATTGTGACCAGTATTGCTCTGATGGGCTTTGTGAACTAGTTCCAGGTGGTGCTTGAACCGGGGCACCTGTGTACCTGAAGTAAGGATTTTTTAAATCCAATGTATTACTGGATGATATTAAGGTTCCTTCGATGTGCAAATCGATTGTCACGTCGTAAGACTGCCTTCGATTTGCCTCAAGCAAAACACGTCCCGTCAAAAGTTGACCTTGTTTTATGAATATAGGCATTGGTAGTAGACAACGGACTTGGTACCAGTGCGTCAGTGGTGCTGTTGGCGATGTAGAGAGCCAAACCTGCTGGCTAGAACCACAAAACTCGACATCAAACCAAAAGGCGAGACCATGACAGATACCGGTTTGCAAAATATGGAACTGTAGAGGTATTTCTGAAGTAAACAAAAAAAAACATTAACATTCCATAAAGTAATACTATTTACGATTTTAATACCTATATTGTGCAAATCATTCTCATTGTCTCGGAGAAAATCACAAACATGCCGCACTGATTTTGCCATACAAATACGTATATCGAAAGTGTCGACAATCGGCTGACGGAAGTACTCCTTCATGCCTTCTTTGTGTAGCGTAGTTAAATCGACACCATGGAACGCAGACTGATACCAGAAGTTGGCTTTATTGTATTGTTCTGAATAGAGTGATTCATCAGAGAAAGGTGCTATATGTAAATCACCATGTGTAGGAAACATTTTTCCATTAGGTTTCAACCATTTTCGGGCGTGCAGATACGTTTCCAGCATGCGCTCATTATAGAGCATATATCCCATTGGCTCTGATATAATTACGTCAACCATCTCAGGAATATCAATTTCTTCTATTTTACCAGGCATAACAAAAATTTTGTCTTGGACATTGTTTGAATCTACCAGTTGCTGTGCGTATTGTGCCATATTAGATGCTTCTATTGCATATATTTTAGCAGCCCCCGCTTGAACTGCGAAAAACGATAGAATACCCGAACCAGCCCCCACATCTAACACTATTTTGTTCTGCAAGATGAAGTAAACTATAAGTATTTTATGTAAAGCTTAAGGCAAAAATTTCTTACATGAAAGTCAAGAGAATTGCCGAGTATTGCGCGCTGGTATGTGCTGGTGCGAACGTAATCTTGCATCATGTTCTGTTGCTGCGACAAATACCCATAAAATTGGAAATACTGTGAAGCGGAAGACTCTTCAGTTCGTTGTGAAAATACTGATTTTGGTCGGAGATGTTTTACGCTATCGACTAACTTTCGAAACCGCTGCTGTTCTATAAAATCCAATTAATTGTGTTAGTGATTTTTGTTACTATATATATGTGTAATATTTATATCTTACCATAAACTGATGTAAAGCGCATAAGTAAATTATCACCATCCAAAGAAAGTGCAAACGTTTGGCGACCTATTTGAGCAGCATCTGTGTCGTAAGTAAGCAAGTACTCTTTGAGTACATTCGAAGTATCATTATCTAAAAAAAGCGAGATATGTGCATTAGCAGAGCAAAGTTTATACAATTTTAAAAATTTAAAACACTATCATAATTTTATATGTGTTAATAAATAATAAGTACTGTACTTACCAAGGGTGATTTTAAGCAAAACTCCTTGGGGATCGTATATGCATAGTAGCGTACAACTGTTTTTATATTTGCTACTAAATTTAAGTTTCGCTTCATCAACAACTTCGCTTATTACGACACCATTAAAATTACAAGTGCCGTTTGCACCAAGACCTCCATTACCCCCACCACTGGTGCCCCCATTGTTGGAGACTATAAATACGCCACTGTTAGTTTTACAATGACCACTAGCGTTTAATACACATAGGGATGAAGACGAATTGTTACGTTCTACACGGTCAGGAGCGTTATCGATATTTGTTGACATGTTTGCTCTGAATTCACGAATGCCACAATTTTCAATGATGCCGCTACAATTCTTTTGTCTTACTAACTATTAATTGACTTTACTGAGTTTTTGCTAACGACGTCGTTTTACGTTCCTCCAACCAAATAATGCGCTTTTCTAAATTTCTTAGATTATAAAACAATTTACGCTCGTGCAGTGCCTAAGCTGCAATGCCAGAGTAATGACTGCACAGTATACAAATGTACATATATGTAGACGCAATTGCTGAAGAATATATGTAGGTACTTGATCCAAAAGTACCTTTAATCCCAATAGTGACGGTGAACTTTGGGGCTAATGTAATAAATCGAAAGGAGATTATTAATGGATATAATCGCAAGTCACTTAATATTTCCGTCAGATATATCTACCAGTATTGTAATTATCGATGGGTTAAATTTTATTTGCTATTGATTTGCTGTCTGCAGTTTTCCCAGCTTTGTTGGCCGTCCTTCGATTGATGGCGTTTTGTCTTCTTCTTTTACAGAGGTTTCTTTGTTGCGAACACGTTTTAGGTTACTCGATTACAAAATTTGCCAGCAAATATTTTAACATAAAGCTCTAATTCATTCTCAGAAACTACTTTAAGAACTTTTTCATACTTTGAAACTATTTTATTAGCATTTATTTGCAATAGCATATATCTCCCCACAAAATATATTCGCAAAAACAAGAACTTTACTTTAATAGCAGCACCACACGGCGACAAATCAACTACACGAATGCGAAATGAACAATCGCGTTATTTCTTTCCTCACTGTTGGCACAGCAATACCTGTGTAGCTGCTCTACATAACATTGCCATCTCTGTTTAGCAGTTGCTTATAACCAGCGAGGTTGCATTGTACAAATTGTAATAGATTCCTTGAATGGGCCAAAACACACGAGAGTAGTTATGCATGCACAATTTTTGTGTTCGTCATACACGAGATGAATTAAAGCACTAGAAAAACTTATATGTACGTGAATAGCATATTGTAAGTATTGGTGCCATTTGGCGTGATTTGTAATCGTAAATTTTGAATGCACGAATTCTTAGACTCATGCTCCTCGCAAACAAACGGCAGTTAGCGTGCACAATTATTCACGTGTTTTTAAGCCAATTACTGTTACAGCAACACAAAGTTTTAATTTTTTTTTTTAATCATTAACATATTCATGCTTATAACGATATGTGAGTACATACTTACATAACCTAGCAATATATTTCTAATTACAGCAATAAAAAGGCACGACGTTCTGCAGATTATGATGAATCATGTAGCGAAAATGACCACGAAGAAGAATTCTACTATACGGAAATCGAAGACGAGGATGAAGATAGCAAAACGCCGAGCACTACATCGACTCCCACACTCAGCCACCGTGATATGGCGCGCCCACCGCATGAAGATCCGGAATACCAAAGAAAAATAGTTGGAAATTTTAAGTAAGTTGAAAGAAATACCCAGCTAAAAAGTAATGATTCGTTCGAGTTACCGCATAATTATATTTGTGAGGCAACAACTGACAAAAGTGTAGAGTATTTAATAATAGAAATACAATTTCCACTTCCGTTAGCTTTTTTGTGTTTCACGACGTATGTTACATACATGTATCGCGAGCATACTGTTTGAACTTAGGCAAATAAAAAATAAATTGAGTTTCATTGATGCTTATACAATTGAAAATGTCTTTGAAAGGAATGCTTTCATCGTTTTGTACCGTTCGCAATTCAGTTTATGTCAGTTAGTAGAATAAAGTGGACGCGTTTAATCCCGTGCGTTCATTTAAGACCCTACACACGCATTGATTTATCGGCCTACCAGTAGACCAACCTACTTAACGAAATTCCCTACAAACGCACCAACCAGTTGGCCGAATTCATTTGAGTGAGACTTTTTGAACTGTGACCAACACAACACCACTGGCAAACTTTTGAGCTATGCTAGGAATGCTTCTCATTTTTATGTATTTGTTATTGCTACCGCCCCCATTTTCATAACTTATACGCATTTTCACTAGCGTAACGAACCGAAAAACACATGTTAACGTTGATGCGCCTTTAAAAAAATGAAATCGCATTTAAGGTTGCCAACTTGTCTACACACAGAGCAACAAGTTGACCAATCTGCCTCAAAAATCAAAAATTTTTGATTTTACTCCAACCTGAATAACAACTTGACGCAGGTTTGCCAATTGCCTACACACGGCTTATTTACCACCAACTTCTAGCGGTTAGCCAACTGGTTGGCCGATAAATCGATTTTATTAGATCTTCCTTTTAAATAATAAAGGGTAGTAATTTAAGGCGCAACCCATTCACAATTTTATAGTCTAGCAGAGCGGTCTAAAGTAATGGGCAGAGTGGTTTGCACTGATGTAAAAATATCGCACACCTTCTTCAAAAGGGGTAAAAGTCCAAAAACTTCAACACAACCTCCATATTTTGGTTGTGAATTTTTGCTTATTTTTTATGTAAATACACTCAGCTCACACATGTAAATAACCAAAAATACCTTCAAATTCATTAGAATCCATTTAAACAATTAAAAAATACTTTTCAACATGATGCAATAATACAAGGTGGTATCAATTGTGACAGCTCGATTTGACACTGCCTTAGCTCAGTAGAACGAGAAGAAAAACGGGAAGAAATTAAGCCCCATTTGGGGGAAAAATATAAAATTTCACATTTTTTCCTAAACAAAATTTGCTTTTTTATAGTATATTCGTAATGAAAGGAAATAAAATAAGATAAAATACCTTTTTAAGAAAAAAAATGTGTNCCTAAGGCAGTCAATATGGCGGAATTAGAGCGAGAAGTTGCCAACTGATAACACCTGTATTATTGCATCATGTTGGCAGAGTACAATTTTCTTTTGTTATAATTTGGTTGTCAAAAACAATACGATTGATCGTTTGACACATTTACGGCGCGTTTACATTGGACAATAATAATAATAATAGATTGGCGCTTACACATATGTTAGTGTTTGGCCGAGCTTCTTCTCCGATTTGTGGATGTTGTCACACAAAGCGGAGGGACCTACAGTTTTACGCCGACTCCGAACGGCGATTGTATTTTGAGAAGCTGTTTTTCATGGCAGAAATACGAGGGACGACCGCTGTTAAGAACAAACCTTTTACATTGGACAATGCTGTCAAGATAATGAAGATATACGTATTAGTTGCCAAAATTGTTCCAATGGAAAAGTATGCATTTATTGCTATTGTCATGTAGGAATGTTCGATATTTAAGAAAGTATCGATATCATGAATCGAATTAATTCATTGCATGTAAAATCGATATGGCGATATATCGGGCTGAACAATATCGATATCGAAAAAATCGATGTTGAAAATCATGCTTCCAATTGAATAGAATATTAGACCTGCCTATCAACTCACCTAATTGTGTTATTTCCAACTTGTATATTTACTGAGGATTAAAACGGCATGCCGGTCGACTCAAGTGGTTTGTCAAACGTAATAGCTAAATAATTCACACAAGCGCTGATTAAACTTTCTTTAGTATTTTCCCATACACTTTTTTGTAGATGAAAAAAAAATTCAACTTAAATATCGATATTGCGGGTAAAGTATCGATGTCTTCGATATATCGACCTTGGAATATCGATTCAAAAAATCGATTATCGTGCCATGATATATCGATATTCATAATAATCGATACGATATCAAACATTCCTATTGTCATGACAGTATTGTCCGGTCGGTATAAACCCATGAACCAATTAGAACAGATCTGACCGGTTGAGAAGCAGCCTTTTGTAATGGCAATTGAGAAAAAAGTGTATGACGTTTGTAATTTTTAAGTTTGCTATTTCTGTTTTGCTCCTTTCTTTATGTGTATTTTGTCGGTGTTTTATTTCAGTGATTTTTAAGCGATTTTCAATAAATTTTTTGTGCAAATGTAATTAAAGTGAAGTGCGCGGTGATTGGATGCAAAAACACGTACAAAAATAATAAATTGGTTAACACAGACATGTGCTACAACATTGCTTGCATTTTTTCTTTATGCTTCGTCTTCATATTCTTTGTTTACTTTTCAAAGAAAATAACATGGCGCCCAAATTACAAACGTCAGCCAGAAAATTACTTTTTTCTTTTGCTTCATCTGGTCAGATCTTGTGTAGTTGGATCATGGTGTAAACCCTAATAGGGAATTTACATGATTCAACTTTCACAGCCGATTAGTTGAACCAAAAGTTGAACAAAAGTAGGCAGCCGATCAACTTCATTGAAAGCGATTAGTTGAAAGGCCGTTTACACCAGGCGATTGTTGCTTTCAACTAAAAATCGCCTCATGTAAATTCCCTTTAAGTTACCAGAATCAACTAGCAAAAAAACGTCCCACTAGAACTGGTATTTTCTGACAGAGAAATGACCTTATTTACCCTCTTTTTTATCCACTCAATACTAAGAGAACCCAGTACGGGATCGATTTCCAGTAAAATCTGACTATTTCTGATTAGTCCGGACTCGTATGGGATCGCAACTAAAATACCATTATAACACATCGCAGTTTTGAGTTATGTTATTTTAAAGATTAGCGAGCAGTTTTAGTTGGGCAAGTCTTTTCCCAAATGTCCCGTACAGTGTTGCCATTTTAATCTTTTGCGGTTGCGATAGCAAATTGCCGGAGACATTTTGGTTTAGCCGATTAGCCGATTGCCTTGTTTTCTTAAAATTCAAATATATATGGATGTTTCCATTTTTGACTAACAGGCTAATAATATTCAAGCACGCCGCCAATTTACTGTCAAAAATTTCTCCTGCACATACAATTTGTATGAACGGCGTGCGTATAAAGTTAACTCAATTTCCAATTTTTGTTCTGCGTGACATTTTGATTTGACATTTCGCTCAATGAAATCAAATGCTTTGCTGAGAACTTATTTAAATTCCAAAAACCGTAGGCCAACTTGAGCTTAAAAAACCAACACTAGTCTGGTTGAGATTGCATTCCGATTACGAATACAGTTTTTTCAGCCGAGTACCTTTCAAATCATTGGAATCAACTAAATTAATTAAGAAAACCAGGATTTAGTTACATTTTTCATTTTAAAAACGCTTAAGTTTGTAAGTGTTTAAATTTAACTAACTAGTTTATTCAATTTATCGTCCACAAAAAATCCAGCCATGTCTCGCAATCATATGTTTATCCTAATTGCAAGTTCTTGCTACTTCTCCCAGAAATAGGTCTTTCTACTTTTGATTTGTTTAAAGGTATAAGTTAAGAATCCGAACATTGCAAAAACTAAAAAATGGGTATGAGTGTTGATAGAGGTTTTTGAGACAAATAAAACAATATACTTTTATTAATGCAGAAACAACAACTAAGGCAGTTATGAAAAGTCAAAGGTCAAATGGAGCGCTTTTTTAAATCCAAATATCTCGAAAACCTTCGCACGGACTCTAAAATCTTTGATATCATTAAAAGGAAATGTGAGTCGCTTGAACTACATATGTAAACGTTATATATAACTTCTTAAGTTTTAGCAAAAATCCAATTTATGTAAAAAAAGTTACGAAAAATTTTAAACAAACACATTTTTCTTTAAAAAGTACCGCATTAATTACAGTTAAAAAACTTATTAATAAATAGTGCACAAATGAAGCTTTCGTTTGGTATACAACATGTTGTGTTTAATCCTCGCAGATCAGAGTATTTCAAAAAATAACTCTGGTCGGACCAATTCCTGCTACGCCATCCACAGTATTTTTGCGCAAAACCTTTTTCTTAGTAAGGGTTATAATCCTTAGTAAGGGTTATAATCCTTAGTAAGGGTTATAATCATTAGTAAGGGCTATAATCCCTAAGCGCGGCAGAAGGCCGTCAACGCAAAAGGTGTTCTGTGCAAAAAGTTTTGCGCCCCTCTTCTTCGGCAATACAGAAAGAAGAATTCTACTTAGTGAGGGTTATAGTCCCTAAGCGCGGCCGAAGACCGCCAACGCAGAAGGTGTTCTGTGCAAAAAGGTGTTGCGCCCCTCTTCTTTGGCAACACAGAAAAGAGAATTCTACTTAGCGAGGGCTATAATCCCTAAGCGCGGCCGAAGACCGCCAACGCAGAAGGTGTTCTGTGCAAAAAGGTGTTGCGCCCCTCTTCTTTGGCAACACAGAAAAGAGAATTCTACTTAGCGAGGGCTATAATCCCTAAGCGCGGCCAAAGACCGTCAACGCAGAAGGTGTTCTGTGCAAAAAAGTGTTGCGCCCCTCTTCTTCGGCAACACAGAAAGGAGAATTCTACCTAGTGAGGGTTATAATCCCTAAGCGAGGCCGAAGGCCGCCCACGCAGAAAGTGTTCTGTGCAAAAAGGTTTTGCCCCCGCTTCTTCGGCAACACAGAAAGGAGAATTCTGCTTAGTAAGGGTTATAATCCCTAAGTGCGGCCGAAGGCCGCCAACGCAGAAGGTGTTCTGTGCAAAATGGTGTTGCGCCCCTCTTCTTCGGCAACACAGAAAGGAGAATATAGGGTATTTTACCTATACGTTTTTATACTTGTTTAAATTCTTTATGTTCAATTTATGGTTCAATGAATTTGTTTGTTATCAAAAAGAAAATTTTTGATTATTCAATAATAAACTTTCAAACAAGAAGGAAATACTATTGTTTAATTTGATATCATAACACGATATATTGGCGATCCTGGTGTATCCTGTGCAAACAAAATCAACAAATTTGCAAAGCTAGTGAAGTGAGCCTTACACCAAGTCAGGCTGCAGGACAAGCCCAGATAAATGAGCAAAAAATATCCACTAGATGCACTAAGTCGTTTATCACTAAGGCATCAGGGTTGAGAAAAACGTTCGGGTCTACAAGACGTTGATGATGAATACTTTTAAAAGAATGTGTTCTCTTGATCCATTTTAAATAAGCATTCGGGACAGAATGACTCTTATGAACAGCATGGTCGTGCAATTTCGTTGATAAATTTGGCGCAGGGCAATGCTTCCCACACAGGGTACGAAAATAAACTATATTGTACGTTACTATTTCGTTTCGTTTATTACTTCAACAGTTCGGTACAATACGAAAACAAAACGGCTGAGTTCACTTTGGCGATAGTACACTACAGTAGTTTAGTAGTTACAGACGAAACAACAAACGAAATGAATCGTGCAGAGAAAAATATATATATGTATGTACACATATCCAATAACTAAACACAAAACAAATAGCTGCAATGAATAAAAAAATAAAAATGTTTTTTAATTGAATTGGATATGAAAATTTACAGAAAAAAATATTTTTCACGTAATTGAAACATTTGTGATATCACCCTATGGCACAATTGTCACAAATGAAAAGCAAACGTTTCTAGTTGGGGAAAATGACAGTGAATCTTACAAATTGTTTCTGACTATGTACAAAACTGTACAAAACCACAAATGATATGATGATCGATGAGCAAATGGGAATTGTTTCGTACAGTTTATTTTCGTACTCTGTTCCCACATACAGATGCAAAAACATCAAANGTGCAAACAAAATCAACAAATTTGCAAAGCTAGTGAAGTGAGCCTTACACCAAGTCAGGCTGCAGGACAAGCCCAGATAAATGAGCAAAAAATATCCACTAGATGCACTAAGTCGTTTATCACTAAGGCATCAGGGTTGAGAAAAACGTTCGGGTCTACAAGACGTTGATGATGAATACTTTTAAAAGAATGTGTTCTCTTGATCCATTTTAAATAAGCATTCGGGACAGAATGACTCTTATGAACAGCATGGTCGTGCAATTTCGTTGATAAATTTGGCGCAGGGCAATGCTTCCCAAACAGGGTACGAAAATAAACTATATTGTACGTTACTATTTCGTTTCGTTTATTACTTCAACAGTTCGGTACAATACGAAAACAAAACGGCTGAGTTCACTTTGGCGATAGTACACTACAGTAGTTTAGTAGTTACAGACGAAACAACAAACGAAATGAATCGTGCAGAGAAAAATATATATATGTATGTACACATATCCAATAACTAAACACAAAACAAATAGCTGCAATGAATAAAAAAATAAAAATGTTTTTTAATTGAATTGGATATGAAAATTTACAGAAAAAAATATTTTTCACGTAATTGAAACATTTGTGATATCACCCTATGGCACAATTGTCACAAATGAAAAGCAAACGTTTCTAGTTGGGGAAAATGACAGTGAATCTTACAAATTGTTTCTGACTATGTACAAAACTGTACAAAACCACAAATGATATGATGATCGATGAGCAAATGGGAATTGTTTCGTACAGTTTATTTTCGTACTCTGTTCCCACATACAGATGCAAAAACATCAAACAAAACAGCAGTCAACGCCGCATTTAACGCAGGTTCAGCCAACTTCTCAGTCGACCCCACCATATCAAGCGCCAACGAAATTTGTATCGAATTAGCAACTACCACCACAATAACAATCATATGTGCAAGCATATGAACAACAGACGCAATTTCCATCCAAGAAAGTATAATCAGGCCTACAGTCACAGAAATTATTTTAGTTTTGCTGTCACAGGTAACTAAGGAATTAAATTAGTGTTGTTTTTATTTAAAAAAAAAAAATAAAAATAAAAAAAAATAAAAAGTTCGTGTTTGAAATCTTTTGTTTATTTATTCAGTTTTTGTTAATATTTTAAAAGNTTGAAGCAATAGTAAATTTTGAAACACCACTTTCAATAAATAAATTACAACAATTTTTGGGCATGGTTAATTATTACCATAGATATGTTAAAATANTTTTTAATGTAATTAAATTTTAAAACAAAAATATTTAAAAGAAATTTAGAATTATTAATTGCAATTAATATAAATAATTTTACATTAATATAATTAATTTTTATAAATATATACATAAATATTATTTGTGTTAACTAAAATTATTATTATTTATATTTATTTTGTACACTTCTCCAGTTTATTTCAAAATGCAAAGATCACCAATACGTACACGCAACTTCACAACAACAACAGAAAATCAACATGAAACCCTAATACACACTTCAGACTTAAACATTTCACAAAATATACACACAAATTTTTTTCCAAATGAAAATAACTTGAGTGCAAATTTATCAAAATCTATTAAGTTGCCTCATTTTTGGGAAGATTGTCCTGAAGCATGGTTTCTCCTTGTAGAAGGACAATTCGAAATTAACAACATACGTGATGATAATATCAAATTTCAACACGTTTTAATTTTTCTTCAAAAATAATCAATTTCTAAAATGATTGATGTTATTAATCCGCCTACTTTGAATAACAAATATGAAACAATTAAGAATGTTTTATGTGAAAGATTTTCTCTTAGCGAAGAGAAGAGATTAGAGCAATTATTTTCAAATACATAATACAGCAATTACTACACCGTTTGGAATTTTTGAGTTCGTACGGATGCCTTTTGGACTACGAAATAGTGCACAAACATTTCAACGTTTTATTAATGAAGTATTTTCAGGTTTAGAATTTGTGTTTGTCTATATTGACGATATTCTTGTTGCAAGTGGTAATGAAGATCAACATATTGAGCATTTAAAATCTGTATTTGAAAGACTTGAAAAATATAGTTTGAATATTAAACATAGTACATGCATTTTTGGAGCAAATAAATTAGATTTTCTAAGTTATGAAATTTCAAGTGAAGGAATCAGACCTTCTGTCGAACGAGTTGAAGCAATAGTAAATTTTGAAACACCACTTTCAATAAATAAATTACAACAATTTTTGGGCATGGTTAATTATTACCATAGATATGTTAAAATATTAGCAGCAGAACTTAGTCCTCTGCACGAAATGTTAACATTAGCAACTAAAAATAAACTTAAACAATTAAATTGGGCAGAAAATACAACTAGGGCTTTTGAAAATGTGAAGAAACTTTTTACACAGAAGACTTTACTCACTCATTTTGATAAAAATTGTTTAATTATCACTTGCTGTCGATGCATCAAATTTAGCAGTCGGTGCGGTTTTACAACAAATGAGTAATAACACTTTGGAACCACTTGCATATTTTTCAAGAAAATTATCCCCTACAGAAATTAATTACTCCACATTTGACAGACAACTTTTAGCGATATACAATTCAATTAAACATTTTCTAGGATGTAGAACATTCACTGTTTATACTGATCATAAACTTTTAACACATATACTAAATTCTAAATCAGACAGATCATCTCGACAAATTCGACACTTAGAGTACATTGCACAATTTACAGACGACATACAATATATTTCTGGAAAAGAAAACATAGTTGCTGATACGTATTCCAGATGTTTACATGATTTTAGCCCAAGACATAAATTTTCAAACATTATTCGAGGAACAAAAAGATCAAACACTTTATGACATAATATCTGACCAAAATTCCAACAGTAATTTAAAAGAACCTTTTAGACCATTAGTTCCCAATTCTATGAGAAAAATCATTTTTGATAAAATTCATTCTTTATCACATCCAAGTGTACGTACAACTAGGCGTTTATTCAATCAAAATATTTTTGGCCTAATATGCGCAAAGAGATAAATAATTGGACTTCTACTTGTATAAGTTGTCAAAAATTAAAAATTTCTAAACATACTNTTTGAGTTCGTACGGATGCCTTTTGGACTACGAAATAGTGCACAAACATTTCAACGTTTTATTAATGAAGTATTTTCAGGTTTAGAATTTGTGTTTGTCTATATTGACGATATTCTTGTTGCAAGTGGTAATGAAGATCAACATATTGAGCATTTAAAATCTGTATTTGAAAGACTTGAAAAATATAGTTTGAATATTAAACATAGTACATGCATTTTTGGAGCAAATAAATTAGATTTTCTAAGTTATGAAATTTCAAGTGAAGGAATCAGACCTTCTGTCGAACGAGTTGAAGCAATAGTAAATTTTGAAACACCACTTTCAATAAATAAATTACAACAATTTTTGGGCATGGTTAATTATTACCATAGATATGTTAAAATATTAGCAGCAGAACTTAGTCCTCTGCACGAAATGTTAACATTAGCAACTAAAAATAAACTTAAACAATTAAATTGGGCAGAAAATACAACTAGGGCTTTTGAAAATGTGAAGAAACTTTTTACACAGAAGACTTTACTCACTCATTTTGATAAAAATTGTTTAATTATCACTTGCTGTCGATGCATCAAATTTAGCAGTCGGTGCGGTTTTACAACAAATGAGTAATAACACTTTGGAACCACTTGCATATTTTTCAAGAAAATTATCCCCTACAGAAATTAATTACTCCACATTTGACAGACAACTTTTAGCGATATACAATTCAATTAAACATTTTCTAGGATGTAGAACATTCACTGTTTATACTGATCATAAACTTTTAACACATATACTAAATTCTAAATCAGACAGATCATCTCGACAAATTCGACACTTAGAGTACATTGCACAATTTACAGACGACATACAATATATTTCTGGAAAAGAAAACATAGTTGCTGATACGTATTCCAGATGTTTACATGATTTTAGCCCAAGACATAAATTTTCAAACATTATTCGAGGAACAAAAAGATCAAACACTTTATGACATAATATCTGACCAAAATTCCAACAGTAATTTAAAAGAACCTTTTAGACCATTAGTTCCCAATTCTATGAGAAAAATCATTTTTGATAAAATTCATTCTTTATCACATCCAAGTGTACGTACAACTAGGCGTTTATTCAATCAAAATATTTTTGGCCTAATATGCGCAAAGAGATAAATAATTGGACTTCTACTTGTATAAGTTGTCAAAAATTAAAAATTTCTAAACATACTAAGACGCCGTTGCAAAAAATTAACATATTCATATGGATATTGTTGGTCCATTACCTGTGTCAAAAGAAAGTCGTTACATTTTAAATATCATTGATAGACATACACGTTGGCCAGAGGCATATCCACTTAGAGATTTTGGCATTCCACTTTATATAACAATAGATCAAGGATCACAGTTTATATCAAAATTGTTCAGAGAATTAACTAAATTGTTAGGATCACACAAAATTCATACGTCCCCATATCATCCTCAATCAAATGGAATGATTAAAATATTTAATAGAACATTAAAGACTGCTATTACTGCTTCAGATGATTCTACCCACTGGTCTGAAATTCTTCCTTGGATATTATTAGGACTACGTACGTCTATTAAAGAGTATTTAAAATGCTCTTCTGCAGAATTAGTTTATGGACAAACATTAAGATTACCAGGTGAATTAGTTGTTACGAAAAGTTATAATAATGAAGTTAATAATACAGACGAAACTCTTTCTAAGCCAAGAAAATATTTTTCAAATGTTAGATCAAACAATAAAGAATACTCTTTTGTTCCGAAAAATTTGGATACTTGTGAGTACGGTTTTGTTAAAGTTATTCACAAGTCAAATTTGCAATCACCTTATGAAGGACCATTTAAAATTATTTCGAAAAATGACAAAGTATTCAAAATTCCACATGGAAATATGATTAAAACGGTTTCAATAGATTTGCTCAAACCTGCAAATATAATTTCTGATACAACAAAAAAATCTAATTCACTAACAATTCCAAGTACAAAAAGGAAAATAACATTTAACATTAATTAATTTATTGTTTTACTGGAGGGCGAGTATATATAGGGTATTTTACCTATATGTTTTTATACTTGTTTAAATTCTTTATGTTCAATTTATGGTTCAATGAATTTGTTTGTTATCAAAAAGAAAATTTTTGATTATTCAATAATAAACTTTCAAACAAGAAGGAAATACTATTTTTTAATTTGATACCATAACACGATATAGAGAATATTACTTAGTGAGGGTTATAACACGTAAGCGCGGCCTATCCAAAAAAAGGTTTTGCGCAAAAATGCTGTGGATAGCGTAGCTGGCATTGGTCCGACCAGGGTTATTTTTTGAAATACTCCTATTTTCGAGGATTAAACACAACATGTTGTATATCAATCGAAAGCTTGAGGTGTGCACTATTTATTATAAGATTTTTAACTGTAATTAATAGGCACTTTTTAAAGAAAATTGTGTTTGTTTAAAATTGTTTGTAATTTTTTTACATAAATTGGATTTTTGCTAAAACTTAAGAAGTTATATGTGTAGGGTATTTTACCTGTATGTTTTTTATACTTGTTTAAATTCTTGATGTTCAATTTATGGTTCAATGAATTTGTTTGTTATCAAAAAGAAAATTTTTGATTATTAAATAATAAACGTTCAACATATAAAAACTTAAAATTTAAACCAAATATATTTACTTATTAAAATATCATATAATTGATATTATCAAAAAGAAAGTTTTGATTATTCAATAATAAACTTTCAACATATAAAGCTTAAAATTTAAACCAAATATATTTACTTATTAAAATATCATTTATATATGTAATTAAAGTCACTCACATTTTCTATTTAATTACATCAAAATGTTTAGAATCCGTGCGATGGGTTTCGAGATATATGAATTTGAAAAAAGCGCTGCATTTGACCTTTGACTTTTCGTAACTACCTTAGGCACTCGGCACATTACGCGCCTAATCAAAGTAGAGTAATCGTTTCATCATACCGAAACGAATGCATGACGACTCGACTTCTGTACACTTGCACGACCTGCATAAGTCACCAGCTAATAAACACTTTCTACACATAACAAATTTTTTGGCCGTTCTTTCGCAACACGCACTTCCGCAAATATTTCTGCTCCGAAATATTGCATAAACGCTTGTGGTTTAATGCAATTTGCACGAAATCGTTCATTTCCAATTATTTTCTTATGAATTGACAAATAAATTTTATTTCAAACCCAAAAAATAAACAAATGACGATTTCAAAACTGCAAGCGCCTTACAATGAATCGTAATATACAGAGCTTCATTGAAATACATGTATTGGGTATAAAAGCTTCATACTTTAGTACGCCGGAACGATTACACTACTATGACTAGGCGTTTCACGATTGAGAGAATACAAAGGTTGCGCCGATCTCGGACCGCTATTCCTCTCTTAACGAATTTGACAGAATCGTTGTTTGCATGACGTCACACTGGTGCAACTTGTTTACGTTTTCCTTGCAACATTTTTTCTTCTTCTTCCATTCTTGCTCACGTTTTGGCATTTCTCTCTCGCAATTGCACCAGTGTGACGTCACACAAAAGTTATTCTCAAAAATCCTCTCTGATCGGCGCAATCTTGTATTCTATCATTCTTGTAGGCGTTTAATGTGCGGAGTGCCTTAGTTGTTGCTTCTGCCTCAGAAAAATTATACCGTTATATTTTTCTCAAAAACCTCTATCGAACTAAATTTTTTGTTGTAATTTTTCCATTGTTCGGATTCTTAACTTGGGTTGGCTTTCCAAAACGGAACCAATCGAGATTTCAGCGAAAGTATATGGAATTTAGTCATGAAACTTGGTCAGGACGTTGGGGGAGGCTTTCTCTGCATGAATATATCACTCTCACAAAGTAGTTGCTAATAGTATTTAAGCAATTTGTTGTTAAATAATCTTCACTACCACCCCCAAATTTTTGTCCAAAATGCCACTTATCAATTGTATTTTGGTTGATATACAATATCTTCATTATTCACGTGCGTATTTTATACTTTTAATAAATATATATTCATCAATTAATTAAGTAAAACGCGTTTATAAATCCGTTAACTCGTTTTACCACTTTTCACAAACAAACAGAAATAACAATGGCCGACAGTAAGAGCAAATGTGTGCTGCCATACTTCTCGAAGCTATAAAATACAACTATAAACCATATCATTTTCGTTTTTGATTTATTATAAAATCGATACTTCGATAAATAATAAAAATTTTTATAAAAAATCGGCTGCGGCGCTTTTTATTATAAAATCAAAACTTCGATAAATAATGAAAATTTTTAATTAAAATTCGCGCGATTTTTTAAGAAAAATTTTAAACCGCGGCGCTTTTTATTATAAAATCGATAATTCAATAAATAATGAAAACTTTTAATAAAAAATCGCGCGGTTTTTAATTAAAAATTTTCGCCTGCGGCGCTTTTTATTATAATCTCGATACTTGATAAATAATGAAAATTTTTAATTAAAATTCGCGCGATTTTTTATGAAAAGTTTTTGACCGCGGCGCTTTTTGTTATAAAATTGATACTTCGGTAAATTATGAATCGCGCGATTTTAAATTAAAAATTTTCGCGAGTTTCATTTTNTTTCACTCTTGGTTTCCATGGTTTTACTATGGGCGGATGACGAATTTTCGGGTGAATTTTTTTTTAGGCGAAACTCAGGATAAGGCAGATTGTTTCCGTTTTGTGTTTTTTTTGGCATTTTCTACCAATACAGCACCGACATTTCAGTTCAGTTGGTGTACAAGGGCAAAAGTGAGGTTGAATTCGGTATTTTTTGCAACTTTAAATGCGAATTACTTAAAAACTATAAGCCTCCGGAGGGCGGGGTCTTCAGATCTGAAAAAGCTCCTCTATACTCTCTAATATTTTGTTTTTTCCAAAGCCTGGATCCGTTTTGGAGACCTTTCCCCTTAACTTGTTTCTATTTAAATAAAACATGTGAAATTTGATTAAAACAGTTGTGGTTTTTAGTCGGTTAATTTTTGCCAATTTAGCCGGTTGGTCCAAAAGCTTCTGGCAACACTGTTCCTATAACACAAGCAATCAACATAACCTCACATAAGCACACGTTCATTGTTAAACAATAAATGACATTTGTTGTTTTCCCACCCACAGGCAAGGACGTGTCAATCAGCAGCAACTTCAACAAAACCTGGGTCAAAATCTAAGCAGCAGCAAGACAGTATATCACTGCGGCACTTATATTACGAATAGCAATAGCAGCCATAACCAAAATAATCAGCAAATGCAGAATAATTGTGTTTCGACTTCACCGCTCACTCATCACACCTACTGGCAGTCATCGTCAGTACCAGTAGTACCAGCCGCGCCAACTGCCACTGCATCGGTGACAACAAATTCAAGTCATCAGCAACCGCAATATATTAAACATGCTCGATCATCGCCACGTCCGTCCCAGTCGACCGCTCCATATCCATCGCCAACGTACCATCACAATTATAGCAGTAGCCCGAATACGTGCATAAGCAGCAATGGCAACGGCAGTACCACTAGCAACACATGCAGCAATCAAAGCAATTCCATCATACCCAATAACAGTGCCAACAATATGCTCCAGCAACTGTCTCAACAAAATGTCACGGTGACGGCGCATAACAGTGCCCATCACAACCAGCAGCAAGAACATCAACAAGTACCGGCAGTAACTATCACGCCAAATTATCCAAGCCATCAGCAGCAACAACAGCAATCGCAACTACAGCACATTCATGGTCATCAGCAAACGACGCATTCAAACACTGCCGAGCGCTATAGTGACACTCCCCACCACACATATAAACCACCTACCGCAACAGCAACAACAGGCATCTCATCACCATCAACAGCAGCATGCACAACATGTAGCAGTTGCCACAACAACTAAGCACTCACCGAACTCACCAAATAGACGCACTCGAGGCGAGAACAAGAAGTGCCGCAAAGTATATGGTATGGATCGTCGTGATCAATGGTGCACTCAGTGTAGGTGGAAGAAAGCTTGTAGTCGATTCGGTGACTGAAAAAGGCCCAAAGCGTCGGCGACCACGGAAACGGCGGCGACGGCGACAGCGACAGCGACAGCGGTAGCAGCGAAAATTACTTCAACAGCAACGACAGAGCTAGCAGCGGGAGCTAAATTAAAGTCTCTAGCAATAGATTTGGGAAGCACAGAAACACAGGTAGCGTCAACCTATTTCAATACAAAGTACAAGCGAACATGCTGCAACTATAATCTTGGCCATAATTCCACCAGAAATACTATTAATAAATACAAGTGTTCGGCAGCTTCTGTACCAGCAACTGCCGTAGCCACCTCCGTTATTGTGAAGCCACTAAATAATTTAAGTAAAATCTCTGCTAGCAAGAACTATCAAAACACTGCCAGTGGCAGCAAAATTATCCATGCGCCGTTGAGTGGCAACCATAAATATGGTGCAAACACGGATGCTGATGTACACTTGCAACTGCAACAACAAACACAGGTTGTTACAACTGCCAATAACAGCAACATCAATATCAACAATCATTTGCTACCCGCTACAGTCTCAA